>NW_025534018.1:0-60000 GCF_020615455.1 Coregonus clupeaformis | reverse complement strand
ATTTTGTGTGTTTTTTCGCTTTGTTTGTAACTTATTTTGTACATAATGTTGCTGCCACCGTCTCTTATGACCGAAAATAGCTTCTGGACATCAGAACAGTGATTACTCACCTTTTATGAGTCGGACGAGAGGGATTTACTCCAGACACTCGACGGGGCCCTCATCCCCGTCATTCGCAGTAGAAAGAAAAGGAGATATCGCGGAAGGAGATCGGGGTGCTTGGTAAGGAGCCGGCGACGAGTGGCTAATCTGCCTTTGCCGTCAATACTATTGGCCAACTGACAACCGCTTGATAATGAAATGGATGACCTACAGGCACGAATATCCTACCAACGGGACATTAAAAACTGCAATATCTTATGTTTCACCGAGTCGTGGCTGAACATTCACACAAATAACATACAGCTGGCGGGTTATACACTGTATCGGCAGGATAGAACAGCAGCCTCTGGTAAGACAAGGGGTGGCGGACTATGTATATTTGTAAACAACAGCTGGTGCACAATATCTAAGGAAGTCTCAAGGTTTTGCTCGCCTGAGGTAGAGTATCTCATGGCAGGGCTTGAAAACTATTACAGACTACAAAGGGAAGCACAGCCGCGAGCTTCCCAGTGACACAAGCCTACCAGATGAGCTAAACCACTTCTATGCTCGCTTCGAGGCAAGCAACACTGAAGCATTCATGAGAGCACCAGCTGTTCCGGATGACTATGTGATCACGCTCTCCGTAGCCGATGTGAGTAAGACTTTTAAGCAGGTCAACATTCACAAGGCCGCAGGGCCAGACGGATTACCAGGACGTGTACTCCGAGCATGTGCTGACCAACTAGCAAGTGTCTTCACTGACATTTTCAACATGTCCCTGACTGAGTCTGTAATACCAACATGTTTCAAGCAGACCACCATAGTCCCCGTGCCCAAGGACACTAAGATAACCTGCCTAAATGACTACCAACCCGTAGCACTGACGTCTGTAGCCATGAAGTGCTTTGAAAGGCTGGTCATGGCTCACATCAACACCATTATCCCAGAAACCCTAGACCCACTCCAATTTGCATACCGCTCCAACAGATCCACAGATGATGCAATCTCTATTGCACTCCACACTGCCCTTTCCCACCTGGACAAGAGGAACACCTACGTGAGAATGCTATTCATTGACTACAGCTCAGCATTCAACACCATAGTGCCCTCAAAGCTCATCACTAAGCTAAGGATCCTGGGACTAAACACCTCCCTCTGCAACTAGATGCTGGACTTCCTGACGGGCCGCCCCCAGGTGGTAAGGGTAGGTAACAACACATCTGCCACACTGATCCTGACTGGTTGCATCACCGCCTGGTATGGCAACTGCTTGGCCTCCGACCGCAAGGCACCACAGAGGGTAGTGCGTACGGCCCAGTACATCACTGGGGCCAAGCTTCCTGCCATCCAGGACCTCTATATCAGGCGGTTTCAGAGGAAGGCCCTACAAATTGTCAAAGACTCCAGCCACCCTAGTCATAGACTGTTCTCTCTGCTACCGCACGGCAAGCGGTACCGGAGTGCCAAGTGTAGGTCCCAGAGGCTTCTAAACAGCTTCTACCCCCAAGCCATAAGACTCCTGAACATCTAATCAAATGGCTACCCAGACTATTTGCATTGCCCCCCCACCCCTCTTTTACGCTGCTGCTACTCTCTGTTTATTATCTATGCATAGTCACTTTAATAACTCTACCTACATGTACATATTACCCCAATTACCTCGACTAGCCGGTACCGCACATTGACTCGGTACCGGAACCCCCTGTATATAGCCTCGCTATTGTTATTTTTACTGCTGCTCTTTAGTTATTTGTTACTTTATTTCATATTATTTTATATTGTATTTTTTTGTGATTTTTTTTGTTATTCTTTCTTAGAACTGCATTGTTGGTTAAAGGCTTGTAAGTAAGAATTTCACTGTAAGGTCTACCTACACCTGTTGTATTCGGTGCATGTGACAAATAAAATGTGATTTGATTTGATATCCCATAATGACAAAGCAAAACAGGTTTTTAGAAAATACCTTATTTACATAAGTATTCAGACCCTTTGCTATGAGACTCGAAATTGAGCTCAGGTGCATCCTGTTTCCATTGATCATCCTTGAAGCCATATTTTCCACATGCACTCTATGTATCATACACCCAACGTCTTATTCTCTGTCCCTCCTCAACTCAATGTCTCTCTCTCTCTCTCTGTACACAACCAGTTTGACTAAATTGATTCCGGGCATCAGCTTGTAATTTTTCACGTGATATAAAATAGGATTTTTCTTATTTTTTCTGCCATTAGGCTCAAAGAGAATTTGCCCCATAGATGCTATTGTTGCTGAATTAATCTGGGGAGGAGTGCGCTTCCTTTGAAACCCCTGAGAGTTTTATTTTTTTCAAATACATATACAGAAAGGGAAAAAAGTATTTGATCCCCTGCTGATTTTGTACGTTTGCCCACTGACAAAGACATGATCAGTCTATAATTTTAATGGTAGGTTTATTTGAACAGTGTGAGACAGAATAACAACAACAAAATCTAGAAAAACGCATGTCAAAAATGTTATAAATTGATTTGCATTTTAATGAGGGAAATAAGTATTTGACCCCTCTGCAAAACATGACTTAGTACTTGGTGGCAAAACCCTTGTTGGCAATCACAGAGGTCAGACGTTTCTTGTAGTTGGCCACCAGGTTTGCACACATCTCAGGAGGGATTTTGTCCCACTCCTCTTTGCAGATCTTCTCCAAGACATTAAGGTTTCGAGGCTGACGTTTGGCAACTCGAACCTTCAGCTCCCTCCACAGATTTTCTATGGGATTAAGGTCTGGAAACTGGCTAGGCCACTCCAGGACCTTAATGTGCTTCTTCTTGAGCCACTCCTTTGTTGCCTTGGCCATGTGTTTTGGGTCATTGTCATGCTGGAATACCCATCCACGACCCATTTTCAATGCCCTGGCTGAGGGAAGGAGGTTCTCACTCAAGATTTGACGGTACATGGCCCCGTCCATCGTCCCTTTGATGCGGTGAAGTTGTCCTGTCCCCTTAGCAGAAAAACACCCCCAAAGCATAATGTTTCCACCTCCATGTTTGACGGTGGGGCTGGTGTTCTTGGGGTCATAGGCAGCATTCCTCCTCCTCCAAACACGGCGAGTTGAGTTGATGCCAAAGATCTCCATTTTGGTCTCATCTGACCACAACACTTTCACCTAGTTCTCCTCTGAATCATTCAGATGTTCATTGGCAAACTTCAGACGGGCCTATATATGTGCTTTCTTGAGCAGGGGGACCTTGCGGCGCTGCAGGATTTCAGTCCTTCACGGCGTAGTGTGTTACCAATTGTTTTCTTGGTGACTATGGTCCCAGCTGCCTTGAGATCATTGACAAGATCCTCCCGTGTAGTTCTGGGCTGATTCCTCACCGTTCTCATGATCATTGCAACTCCACGAGGTGAGATCTTGCATGGAGCCCCAGGCAGAGGGAGATCAACAGTTATTTTGTGTTTCTTCCATTTGCGAATAATCGCACCAACTGTTGTCACCTTCTCACCAAGCTGCTTGGCGATGGTCTTGTAGCCCATTCCAGCCTTGTGCAGGTCTACAATCTTTGCCCTGACATCCTTTTTGAGCTCTTTGGTCTTGGCCATGGTGGAGAGTTTGGAATCTGATTGATTGATTGCTTCTGTGGACAGGTGTCTTTTATACAGGTAACAAACTGAGATTAGGAGCACTCCCTTTAAGAGTGTGCTCCTAATCTCAGCTCGTTACCTGTATAAAAGACACCTGGGAGCCAGAAATCTTTCTGATTGAGAGGGGGTCAAATACTTATTTCCCTCATTAAAATGCAAATCAATTTATAACATTTTTGACATGCGTTTTTCTGGATTTTTTTGTTGTTACTCTGTCTCTCACTGTTCAAATAAACCTACCATTAAAATTATAGACTGATCATGTCTTTGTCAGTGGGCAAACGTACAAAATCAGCAGGGGATCAAATACTTTTTTCCCTCACTGTACATGCATGTTTACACACACACACACACACACACACACACACACACACACACACACACACACACACACACACACACACACACACACACACACACACACACACACACACACACACACACACACACACACACACACATACACACACACACGCACACACAGGGATAAACCATCTGCCCCGAGAGTCACTTTGACAAAACAAGATCACACTTGTCAGAATAATACGCTTTGCCCCCCTGCTTTCTCCACACAATAGAGCCGCCTTAAAATCTAAATAATGAAATTACATTCAAATGCAGAACAGATCAATTTAACACTGCTCGTGCTACTCAATTTGCACTGCTGCTTTGATGCTACAACAGCTTCATATTTTTTTTCCACCTCTGAAAAATCGTGGTTGCTCATGAAGTTGTGCTAATTATCTTACATAGAGTATGTCTTTGCCCTTTGGAGACTGTAGTCTGTCTTCACTATATCACCGCTCTTCTGATCTCTGATCATTCATACTGCTTGAGATTTATTGATCATTTATGATATGTAGAAAACCTGGGAAAAGGGCACACCCATTACCATCAAAAAAATATATAATACAATTATTGAGATTGGTGGCTGATTTCAAGGTGAAGCATCTTTCTGTTGTTTTCACACTCTCCCACAATCAATTATTGACAAGTGTTTACTTGATAATTCAATAACAAGATAGAAGAACTAGCCTGTATTTTCTCATCATGATGAATGTAAAATCAATGGTTTTTTGGGGAATCTGTGAATCCCAGTGTTAGTCATTGTTTTGAAGATCAACTCATTGGTCAAAAAGATAAAACTAATCCAGCCTAATTTTCACACAATAGATGAGCATTCAATCAAACACATGCCAATGTATTGATTGGGGGCAATTCACAGAAGTAAAGATTTTAAATGGCAGCCAATAGTCATTAACAGCATACCTGAAGATAGACAGCTCATTGGTCATAGATCACTAATGGCAGGAAATCAATCCCTTCTTCTTTTGAATTGTCTGTCCATCTGCTTCTCTATCTTTATTTTTCTGTGCATTAATCTCAAATCAAATCAAATCAAATCCAATTTAATTTGCCACATGCGCCGAATACAACAGGTGTAGACATTACCGTGAAATGTTTACTTACAGCCCTTAACCAACAATGCATTTATTTGTAAATTAAAAATTAAAATAAAACAACACAACAATAACAAAAAGTATTGTGGAAAAAAAGAGCAGAAGTAAAATAAAATAACAGTAGGGAGGCTATATACAGGGGGGTACTGGTGCAGAGTCAATGTGCGGGGGCACCGGCGAGTTGAGGTAGTTGAGGTAGTTGAGGTAATACGTACATGTGGGTAGAGTTAAAGTGACTATGCATAAATAATTAACAAAGTAGCAGCAGCGTAAAAAGATGGGGTGGGGGTGGGGGGGGCAGTGCAAATAGTCTGGGTAGCCATGATTAGCTGTTCAGGAGTCTTATGGCTTGGGGGTAGAAGCTGTTGAGAAGCCTTTTGGACCTAGACTTGGTGCTCCGGTACCGCTTGCCGTGCAGTAGCAGAGAGAACAGTCTATGACTAGGGTGGCTGGAATCTTTGACAATTTTGAGGGCCTTCCTCTGACACTGCCTGGTATAGAGTTCCTGAATGGCAGGAAGCTTGGCCCCAGTGATGTACTGGGCCGTACGCACTACCCTAGGTAGTGCCTTGCGGTCGGAGGCTGAGCAGTTGCCATACCAGGCGGTGATGCAACCAGTCAGGATGCTCTCGATGGTGGAGCTGTATAACTTTTTGAGGATCTGAGGACCCATGCCAAATCTTTTCAGTCTCCTGAGGGGGAATAGGCTTTGTCGTGCCCTCTTCAGGACTGTCTTGGTGTGTTTGGACCATGATAGTTTGTTGGTGATGTGGACACCAAGGAACTTGAAGCTCTCAACCTGTTCCACTACAGCCCCGTCGTTGAGAATGGGGGCGTGCTCAGTCCTCTTTTTTTTCCTGTAGTCCACAATCATCTCCTTTGTCTTGGTCACGTTGAGGGAGAGGTTGTTATCCTGGCACCACACGGCCAGGTCTCTGACCTCCTCCCTATAGGCTGTCTCAACGTTGTCTGTGATCAGGCCTACCACTGTTGTGTCATCGGAAAACTTAATGATGGTGTTGGAGTCGTGCCTGGCCATGCAGTCATGGGTGAACAGGGAGTACAGGAGGGGACTGAGCATGCACCCCTGAGGGGCCCCCGTGTTGAGGATCAGCGTGGCAGATGTGTTGTTACCTACCCTTACCACCTGGGGGTGGCCCGTCAGGAAGTCCAGGATCCAGTTGCAGACGGAGGTGTTTAGTCCCAGGATCCTTAGCTTAGTGATGAGCTTTGAGGGCACTATGGTGTTGAACGCTGAGCTGTAGTCAATGAATAGCATTCTCACGTAGGTGTTCCTCTTGTCCAGGTGGGAAAGGGCAGTATGGAGTGCAATAGAGATTGCATCATCTGTGGATCTGTTGGGGCGGTATGCAAATTGGAGTGGGTCTAGGGTTTCTGGGATAATGGTGTTGATGTGAGCCATGACCAGCCTTTCAAAGCACTTCATGGCTACAGACGTGAGTGCTACCGGTCGGTAGTCATTTAGGCAGGTTATATTAG
This sequence comes from Coregonus clupeaformis, assembly GCF_020615455.1. Lineage (NCBI taxonomy): Eukaryota > Metazoa > Chordata > Actinopteri > Salmoniformes > Salmonidae > Coregonus > Coregonus clupeaformis. Next base: position 53,337 of record NW_025534018.1, on the reverse strand, counting down.
TGTCCTTGGGCACGGGGACTATGGTGGTCTGCTTGAAACATGTTGGTATTACAGACTCAGTCAGGGAAATGTTGAAAATGTCAGTGAAGACACTTTCCAGTTGGTCAGCACATGCTCGGAGTACACGTCCTGGTAATCCGTCTGGCCCTGCGGCCTTGTGAATGTTGACCTGCTTAAAAGTCTTACTCCCATTGGCTACGGAGAGCGTGATCACATAGTCATCCGGAACAGCTGGTGCTCTCATGCATGATTCAGTGTTGCTTGCCTTGAAGCAAGCGTAGAAGTGGTTTAGCTCTTCTGGTAGGCTTGTGTCACTGGGCAGCTCACGGCTGTGCTTCCCTTTGTAGTCTGTAATAGTTTTCAAGCCCAGCCACATCCGACGAGCGTCAGAGCCGGTGTAGTACGATTCAATCTTAGTCCTGTATTGACTCTTTGCCTGTTTGATGGTTCGTCGGAGGGCATAGCGGGATTTCTTATAAGCGTCCGGGTTAGAGTCCCGCTCCTTGAAAGCGGCAGCTCTATCCTTTAGCTCAGTGCGGATGTTGCCTGTAATCCTTGGCTTCTGGTTGGGGTATGTACATACGGTCACTGTGGGAATGACGTCATCGATGCACTTATTGATGAAGCCAGTGACTGATGTGGTGTACTCCTCAATGCTATCTGAAGAATCCCGGAACATGTTCCAGTCTGTGCTAGCAAAACAGTCCTGTAGCTTAGCATCTGCGTCATCTGACCACTTTTTTATTAACCGAGTCACTGGTGCTTCCTGCTTTAGTTTTTGCTTATAAGCAGGAATCAGGAGGATAGAGTTATGGTCAGATTTGCCAAATGTAGGGCGAGGGAGAGCTTTTTATGTGTCTGTGTGAGGAGTAAAGGTGGTCTAGAGTTTTTTTTAATCTGGTTGCACATTTAACATGCTTGTAGAAATTAGGTAGAATGGATTTAATTTTCCCTGCATCTGTGGTCATTTCTATGCTAAATCATGCATTCATTTACTCTTATCATTGAGATTTGATATCCCAGATATGTCCTTATCTTTTTGGTAATTAACCCTGAATTGTCCTCAAAGGGGAAACTGAGAGTGCACTCAACTGAAAAGAGGGACAGTACTATTGAAAGTGCTCTCTCTATTTCTGAATTTTTCTCTCTTTCTAACAAAACATAATATTCTTGTGTCGACCATCTTCTTTTATTGTTGTCCACTTTATCCATTTGGTTTCATCCAAACCATAGTTTGCCCACTGACCTTCCTGTACTGTATGTGCAGCGTACCGGCACCTACTCCTTACTATTCTAGCTTAGCACTGCCCAAGGCAAGGGTTGTCAATAAAGTTTATTGTGCACAGCTAAGTGTCGATACCCTGGGATGTCCTGTCTTTGGGGATAGGGTGAGGACAGGGGTAATGTATTTGCTGCAGCCACAGTTGTGGGACAGCCATGAATATTTGAAGTTAAATTGATTTCAGATTTCATCATGAGATTTGTCCCCCACTGGGCTCCATACCTCCTTGCTGCAGCCTGATGGTCTGACTAGTCTGTCAACAGTGTGAGACAACATGGCCATCACTGGAATGACAAACAGGAAATGCCATTCCTAAATGTCTCTGCCATACAGACCCTGATTCACACACTGCTGCTTCATTCATTAATGTATGGTCATATATATAAAAAATAAACAATGAAGCATAACGTCTTGGTAGTATGATAGTGCATGCTGTATGTAGGGGGAGAGAGGCCTGCACTTAATTTGGTAGCTAACATTTCAAATGAATGGTGTACTCTGATATACACATGTAATATCACATGGCTGGACAAGGTAATGTATCCACACTAACTGCATTTGGTCCTTCTCATTTAATGTTATCATCTAATGATCATTTTCTCCATTCTACTTCCCTATATAATTGGAAGGATGGGTCAGTTTAATCTGCAGTTTGTGTTTTTATAGCCCATATCAGTCAGCGACATGACCTGCCTTATTCATCTGGCCAGAGCAGCACTAGGGTCATTGGCTCTTAACATACACATTGTTTTTATTCATCCCCAGTCCAACATGGAATTGACATGCGATCCGGAAGAGGGAAGTCCATTGATTACTGTGGGGACTGGACCGATAATGTAGTGATGTATGGACAGCCTTGTTCCAAGGCCCCGAACACTTAAGTCATTGCCTCACTCAAACTGTTAATGCGTATCCCACTTTTGACATGGTTATAACAAATGCTTATTTGCTAACAAAGCAAAACATGCACATTATGGCTCGGGATAAATAGTGTCTTAAGTTACAGCACAAACAATTAGACCTGACAGAGTTTTAAAGACGTATTTAGACATGACCATCTCCAGAATATGGCCTGCTTGCAATTTTTCTCCGCTGTGGTCAGTGAAATGAAAGATGATCAACATCCATTTCCCTGTCCGGCCTCTATGACTGTGTTTGTGAATGGTCTTAATTTCATCCCTACACTCCCTGTCATTTATCTGATAATACACATAACAACTAATCTTGATGGGGTCTATTGGTATTTCATTCATTATCTAATATCTTCGGAACCTGATGACAGAGCTGTGCAAGTCTGTCGACCTCGCATTTAGAAAATAAAGAAATTGAATAAAACAAGCATAAATGACATTCATTCATAGAAAATGGAGGTCAGATAAAAATCATATCAGGTCGTGCAGAGAGAGGGGGTGGGATGTGAACATAGCTGGCGGTCTATGTTAGGGTGATGGATGGGGCTGGGATGGTGGAGGGATGGGGGTGTGGAGGGCGGCAGGGGGGATGGTGTGGTGGGTGTGGGGTGGGCACGTGTTTGACCTTGGCCGTGGATGGAACAGTAAGCGCTAGCTCAGATATCTCACATGATACCCAGACATAGCGGCTCATTACGGAAGAGAGAAGAGCCCCTCTGCCTTTCCCTATGCAAAGTGCACAGCTCACCGCTGGCTGGGTGACAGGGGCTAGCCTAGCACTGCTGACCTAACAGTAAGACAAGGGGGCCATCCCCATCACCCAACAACCACAGCTCAGCACAATGGCTCTTTCATCCGCTAGGCTGACCAACATCCTTTACTTGGCACCTCTACAGATACTTACTTCTGCAAATAAAGCCAGCAACATTGTAGTTTATGACAGGGAATGGTGAAGGTTGTTCTGTAGACTAAGAGCACCCTAGGTTTGAAGTGATTATGATATTATATTGTTATGAAGGACAAGTTATCAGAATCTAAGTGTTATTGTGTTATTCTAATCTGACCTCATTGAGGTGCTGTGCAATTGTGAACCATTCAGGAACACCTGGGTTTGGAACACAACTCATCTTATACATAACTACAGGTGCATCAAGACAGTTGTACATCATCTTGTACATGGGTTCTGTGTATTGACTGTACTGTGTAGTCCTTAAACACACAACGTCCTTCATATTGAAGCAACTGTACGTACATATTGTTTATCCTTTCCTCTTTTTAAATGCATTTAAACCTCTCCGCCCCCACTGTAAAAATCGAACCCCTGGCTCCACTCTGAGAGCACTAGCGTTGCTAATGGTAATCCCTGAAAGCTGGGTTATTGATGGCTTTGACTCACTCTTTCTTTAATAACGGCCATGTTGTAAACCCTTTTATCATCACACTTTACAACGCAGGAAGATGACCTCAGAGACAGGGCTCAGCTTCTCAATGCCGATTGGACAGCTTAGGTAAATACAATGAAGCCACCTGTATTCTAATATAATATTCAACATTCATTCACCCTGTAGTAAAGCTCATCTTCAGTGGTTTCTCTCATGGCTGTCTTTGTGGCCATATTGTATTTAGATTTGTTTGGTGCTTGTAATTGATTCAGGACAGAGCAATTTCCAATCATGTAAATTCATTTCAATCATATTGGTTGATGCGTTTACAACCATGGATTTGATAGGTGTACTGTAAAGTCAGATGATGTCTAGTCCAAAACATTATTACACCCCGGATAATTACACAATTACACCCCTCTCAAGGGATGCCAATAATACACGTCAGACGATGTCTAGGAGAAGCTGCATGTTGGAAGGGGAAAAGTGCATATCTGCTGTGACGGAATTTCAAAAAGGCCGCTGGGCACACGGCTGGAACAGATGGTGTGTTAATTTGAATGTTGGGTCTCAGATGAGCGGACATTACCCCTTGTCAACACAGAGCTGCGGTGTCTTCCCTCTCTTTACCGTGCATGTGTGATTGGAAGTTTGTCTGTGTGTGTGTTTCTGTGTGTGTGTCTGTGTGTGTGTGTGCACACTCAACACACCACACAGTGCCTTCAGAAAGTATTCACACCCCTTTACTTTTTCCACATTTTGTTATGTTACAGCCTGAATTTATAATGGATTAAATTGAGATTTTTTTGTCACTGGCCTACACAGAATACCACAAAATGTAAAAGTGGAATTATGTTTTTCAAAGTTTTTACAAATTAATAAAAAATGAAAGCTGAAATGTCTTGAGACAATAAATATTCAATCCCTTTGTTATAGCAAGCCTAAATAAGTTCACAAATAAAAATGTGCTTAACAAATCACATAAGAAGTTGCAGGGACTCACTCTGTATGCAATAATAGTGTTTAACATGATTTGTAAGGTCAGAGTTGAGCAGTGAATTTCAAACATAGATTCAACCACAAAGACCAGGGAGTTTTTCTAATGCCTTGCAAAGAAGGGCACCTATTGGTAGATGGGTAAAAATAAAATAATATCCCTTTATATTTTGCTTTTTTTTTAAACCTTTTTTTAACCAGGCAAGCCAGTTAAGAACAAATTCTTATTTACAATGACGGCCTACCCTTTGAGCATGGTGAAGTTATTCATTCCACTTTGGATGGTGTATTAATACACCCAGTCACTACAAAGATACAGGCGTCCTTCCTAACTTAGTTGCCAAAGAGGAAGGAAACCGCTCAGGGATTTCACCATGAGGCCAATGGTGACCTTAAAACAGTTACAGAGTTTAATGGCTGTGATAGAAGAAAACTGAGGATGATCAACAACATTGTAGTTACTCCACAATACTAACCTAATTGACATAGTGAAAGTGATACTGCAAAGAATGTGGCAAAGCAATTCACTTTTTGTCCTGAATACAAAGTGTTATGTTTGGGGCAGATCCAACAACACATTACTGAGAACCACTCTCCATATTTTCAAGCATAGTCTTGGCTGTATAATGTTATGGATATGCTTGTAATCGTGAAGGACTGGGGAGTTATTCAGGATAAAAAATAAACGGAATGGAGCTAAACACAGGCAGTCCTAGAGGAAAACCTGGTTCAGTCTGCTTTCCACCAGACACTGGGAGATGAATTCACATTTCAGCAAGACAATATCCTAAAACACAAGGCCAAATCTACACTGGAGTTGCTTACCAAGAAGACAGTGAATGTTCCTGAGTGGCCGAGTTACAGTTTTGACTTAAATCTGCTTGAAAATCTATGGCAAGACTTGAAAATGTTTGTCTAGCAATGATCAACAACCAATCTGACAGAGCTTGAAGAATTTTGAAAAGAGTAATGGGCAAATGTTGCACAATCCAGGTATGGAAAGCACTTAGAGACTTACCAGAAAGACTCACAGCTGTAATCGCTACCAAAGGTGATTCTAACATGTATTGAAGATATCATAGTATATATAGTATATATTAGATATATTAGTGTTTTACTTTTCATGATTTTTTTTTTTACAAATGTTAGATTTTTTCTTCCACTTTGACATTACAGAGTATTTTGTGCAGATCTTTGACCAAAAAAATGACAATTAAATACATTTTAATCCAACTTTGTAACATAACAAAATGTGGAAAAAGTCAAGGTGTGTGAATACTTTCTGAAGGCACTGTATGTGTGTGTCCACCTGCACTTGATGATAATTCAATGCAGACAAATACAGGGCCATCCCATTTACACACCCAGTGTCTGTGTGTGTGTGTCCAGACATCTGCAGCATGCAGCCCTGTCTCATCCAGGGTGGACAGGCCTATCTGCTCCAGGGTAATCTCTTATCAGAGCCATCGGCATCGCTCGAGCGGCATGGCATGATCAATAATCAGAACTGTTAATCAATGGTATTCTAAATAAGCATTGATCGGGCCCACAAGGTTAGCCAGCTTTATCGGTTTACATTAAGCAAAGCAACACAATAGACAAAGCCCCATGCCTGGGACAGGCCTGGTTAACCCCTGGTCATCCCTCTCTGGAGACAGGGAGGAAGAGAACGAGGGATGGCCTCTCTTTCTTTCTTTAGGCATTTTACTTCAGTATGGACAAGCTTTTCAATTCTCTTCCTTGTTTATTGTTGTGTTTCAGACCTAACTTCAATCAAATGTTAATCTTCTGTTATATATCCTGTGACCATATACTTAATGTATTGCAAAACCTACTTTACAAACTCCCCTACGTTGTCTATCGGTTGTGTTTGGGTGACGAGCCCATCGCTCTGCTTGCAGTGGCATCTCTTTAACATTGCTGTCACGAGCTACTTCATTTAAATACAATGAAGCGCCTGTTGCATCTCATTATCGACACGGCCATGTAGACAGAGGTCACTGGTACGTGTCACCCTCACAAAACGTCCGAGTCTCCCCGGAGGCGGCTGGGTGAGAGGGGGTGAGGATGGGTGAGGAGGGTGAAGAGGATGAGGGGGTTATGGAGGGGTGAGCGGCAAGGAACACCTGCTGGCTGGGACGTCACCCAGGGGGAGGCATGTCCTCCCAATTACCCTACACTGGAACACTGGAACACAAGGCCAACTGTCATTTGTACGACTCAGATGATGTACAGAGGCAAATACTGTAGGTTTTGATGTCTGTGGAATAGATGGGATATCATTCTGTTCCCTCTTACTTTCCTATCTATTTTGTCTCTACTATTTATAAGAGACGATTACTGGCAAGGCATTTAATTTGAGAGGACAGTCATACATTATTTGTATATGCAAGTCACTACTGAATTTGGTAGCATCAAATTGTTTAGACGTATCTTTACTTGTAAAGCTAGTACACTTGTACGGATCATAGAGAGCTTTCACCCGCCACACACTCACCCTGTGTGACGGGAGCGCTTCAATTTCACGGCATCTGGTGAGCCGACACGCTTCTCATCTTCTCCTATAAAATATGACAACTGTCCCGGTGGCGGGTTCGCCCTGTAACACTGCCTGTGTAGGCAAGGGTGGAAAATAGACGAAATAACCCTTTTAGCCTCCCCTCGCTTGAGCAGAGCCGAGCGAAATGATTAGCGCGTCGCTAACACAGAGGCTCCAGTCGTGAGCTCTACTGTACTGTCTGTGGTTCTCCGCCAGACCTACAGCTTAGCTCGTCTCAGCCCCTGAGAGGAAGGCCTTACACGGTTACCACTCATACGATGCATCGGTCATATGATTATATTTTTTAGGTTAATCAGGACAAGCCTACAGATAACAGGTATTAGTGGTAGTTAAAATGTATAAGATGTTGTTTAGTGCCTTGGGTGTGAAAAAACGCTTTAGAAATTAAATTAATTATGATTATTATTAACAGAGAGAGCAGATAAATACTATTGTAGCGGCTGTGATATTTCGGAGCTCGTTTCTCTCTCTCTCTCTCTCTCTCTCTCTCTCTCTCTCTCTCTCTCTCTCTCTCTCTCCCTCTCTCTGTCTCTCACACACACACTCACACACTCACATATGCACGCTAAACATAAAATCAGAGTCAAGTTCACAAACATTTGGCATGGGGCAGTTTGGGAATTGCCAGTGAGCGGAGAAAACGAAATCTGCTAATTTCGCAATTTGTATGGTCTGTTATCTATTATGGATGATATCAGTTCCTACATGGCTACTAAACACACACAGAAACACAAGGAGTAGCATGCTGTGGTGTTGATGCTTCTTTGATCTCCCAGATGTGGGATTTATTTCCCTCTCATAGCTTCCTGTCGCTCCCTCTCTCCTCCACACCTCTTTCCCCATAGTCTATGAATCCCATCCGTTCTGCAGCCTCCCCCTCTCTCCCATCTCCCAACTCCATCTCTTTCTTCTTATCTCTCTATCCTTCTCCGGCTCGTTCTCTTTGTCCCTTGTCACAGCCCCTGTCACCCCTGGCCCTCCCCCTCTCCTCCCCATCTCCCAGGCTATTAGAAGCTGCTCTCCTCCCTCTCTGCCCTCCCCATGTATTACCATTAGAAGACATGCATCTTGGGAGCCCGCCGCTCTGTGCCGTGTGGTCCTCCGTGTTTTGATTAATATTTTAGCAGCCGCAGGGAGGAAATGGGTCTTCCTCACAGCTCATCCGTTATGGAGGGGAGGATGCATGGAGGAGAGGAGAACTGAAGGATGATGGAAGAGGAGTGCCGGGGTCTATACTGTTTGTATAGTTGTGTTGTCAAAAAATTTATATATATACTGAACAAAAATATAAACGCAACATGTAAAGTGTTGGTCCCATGTTTCATGAGCTGAAATAAAAGCTCCCAGAAATGTTCCATACTCACAAAAAGCTTATTTCGCTCAAATGTTGTGCACAAATGTGTTTACATTCCTGTTAGTGAGCATTTCTCCTTTGCCAAGATAATCTATCCACCTGACAGGTGTAGCATATCAAGAAGCTGATTAAACACCATGATCGTTACACAGGGGAATATAAAAGGCTGCTCTAAAATGTGCAGTTTTGTAGCACAACACAATGCCACAGATGTCTCAAGTTTTGAGGGAGCATGCTGACTGCAGGAATGTTCACCAAAGCTGTTACCAGATAACTAAATGTTCATTTCTCTACCATAAGCCGCCTCCATCGTTGTTTTAGAGAATTTGGAAGTACGTCCAACCGGCCTCACAACCGCAGACCACGTGTAACCACGCCAGCACAGGACCTCCAAATCCGGATCACCTGCGGGATGGTCTGAGACGAGCCACCCGGACAGCTGTTGAAACTGTGGGTTTGCACAACCAAAGAATTTCTACACACACTGTCAGAAACTGTCACAGGGAAGCTCATCTGCGTGCTCGTCGTCCTCACTAGGGTCTTGACTTGACTACAGTTCGGCTTCGTAACTGACTTCAGTGGGCAAATGCTCACCTTCGATGGCCACTGGCATACTGGAGAAGTGTGCGCTTCACGGATGAATCCCGGTTTCAACTGTATCGGGCAGATGGCGTCGTGTGGACGAGCGGTTTGCTGATGTCAACATTGTGAACAGAGTGCCCCATTGTGGGGTTATGGTGTGGGCAGGCATAAGCTACGGAAAACTAACACACTTTTATTTTATCTATGGCAATTTGAATGCACATCGTGACGAAATCCTGAGGCCCGTTGTCGTGACATTCATCTGCCGCCATCACCTCATGTTTCAGCATGATAATGCACAGCTCCATGTCGCAAGGATATGTACACAATTCCTGGAAGCTGTACATGTCCCAGATCTTCCATGGCCTGCATACTTAACAGACATGTCACCCATTGAGCATGTTTGGTATGCTTTGAACCGACATGTACGACAGCGTGTTCCAGTTCCCACCAATTTCTCACAGCCATTGAAGACGAGTTGGACAACATTCCACAGGCCACAATCCTAAACGATATTATAACCGCGATTGATAATAGACAGTACTGTGCAGCCGTCTTCATCGACCTGGCCAAGGCTTTCGACTCTGTCAACCACCGCATTCTTATTGGCAGACTAAATAGCCTTGGTTTCTCAAATGACTGCCTCGCCTGGTTCACCAACTACTTCTCAGATAGAGTTCAGTGTGTCAAATCGGAGGGCCTGTTGTCTGGACCTATGGCAGTCTCTATGGGGGTGCCACAGGGTTCAATTCTTGGGCCGACACTTTTCTCCGTGTATATCAATGATGTCGCTCTTGCTGCTGGTGACTCTCAGATCCACCTCTACGCAGACGACACCATTTTTGTATACATCTGGCCCTTCATTGGACACTGTGTTAACAAACCTCCAAACGAGCTTCAATGCCATACAACAATCCTTCAGTAGCCTCCAACTGCTCTTAAACACTAGTAAAACTAAATGCATGCTTTTCAATCGAACGCTGCTGGCACCCGCCCACCCGACTAGAATCACCACTCTCGACGGGTCTGACCTAGAGTATGTGGACAACTACAAATACCTAGGTGTCTGGTTAGACTGTAAACTCAACTTCCAGACTCACATAAAGAATCTCCAATCCAAAGTTAAATCTAGAATCGGTTTCCTATTTCGCAACAAAGCCTCCTTCACTCATGCTGCCAAACATGCCCTCGTAAAACTGACTATCCTACCGATCCTTGACTTCGGCGATGTCATTTACAAAATAGCCTCCAACACTCTACTCAGCAAATTGGATGTAGTCTATCACAGTGCCATCCGTTTTGTCTCCAAAGCCCCATACACTACCCACCACTGTGACCTGTACGCTCTTGTTGGCTGGTCCTCACTACATGTTCGTCGTCAAACCCACTGGCTCCAGGCCATCTATAAATCACTGCTAGGCAAATCCCCGCCTTATCTTAGCTCATTGGTCACCATAGCAGCACCCACCCGTAGTCAAATCAAATCAAATCAAATCAAATCAAATTTTATTGGTCACATGCGCCGAATACAACAAGTGCAGACATTACAGTGAAATGCTTACTTACAGCCCTTAACCAACAGTGCGTTTATTTTAAACAAAAAAAGTAAGAATAAAACAAAAAAAAAAAAAAATAAAAAAAATAATAAAAAAACATAAAAAAAAATATAAAAAAATAAGTCTGCGCTCCAGCAGGTATATCTCACTGGTCATTCCCAAAGCCAACACCTCCTTTGGCCGCCATTCCTTCCAGTTCTCTGCTGCCAATGACTGGAATGAATTGCAAAAATCTCTGAAGCTGGAGACTCTTATCTCCCTCAATAACTTTAAGCATCAGTTGTCAGAGCACCTTACCGATCACTGCACCTGTACACAGCCCATCTGAAATTAGCCCACCCAACTACCTCATCCCTATATTGTTATTTATTTTGCTCTTTTGCACCCCAGTATCTCTATTTGCACATAATCTCTTGCACATCTAGCATTCCAGTGTTAATACTATTGTAATTATTCTGCACTATAGCCTATTTATTGCCTTACCTCCATAACTTGCTACATTTGCACACACTGTATATATATTTTCTGTTGTATTTCTGACTTTATGTTTTTTACCCCATATGTAACTCTGTGTTGTTTTTTATTGCACTACTTTGCTTTATCTTGGCCAGGTCGCAGTTGTAAATGAGAACCTGTTCTCAACTGGCTTACCTGGTTAAATAAAGGTGAAATAAAAAAAATAAAAAATCAACAGCCTGATCAACTCTATGCAATGGAGACATGTCGCGCTGCATGAGGTCAATGGTGGTCACACCAGATACTGACTGGTTTTCTGATCCAGAAATACTGGGTATTTGTGACCAACAGATGCATATCTGTATTCCCAGTCATGTGAAATCCGTAGATTTTTTATTTTTTATTTAACCTTTATTTAACTAGGCAATTCAGTTAAGAACAAATTCTTATTTACAATGACGGCCTACACCGGCCAAACCCGGACGACGCTGTGCGCCGCCCTGTGGGACTCCCAATCACGGCCGGTTGTGATACAGCCTGGAATCAAACCAGGGTGTCTGTAATGACGCCTCAAGTACTGAGATTTAAACATTTAAAACATTTGAGTCATTTAGCAGACGCTCTTATCCAGAGCGACTTACAGTTAGTGAGTGCATACATTTTTCATACTGGCCCCCCGTGGGAAACGAACCCACAACCGTGGCGTTGCAAGCGCCATGCTCTACCAACTGAGCTACACAGGGCCCTGATGCAGTGCCTTAGACCGCTGCACCACTCAGGAGTGAATTGACTGATTTCCTTATATGAACTGTAACTCAGTAAAATCTTTGAAATTGTTGTTCAGTGTATATTCTCACATACACCAGATAGGTGCAGTGGAATTAAGTTTTACAGGGTCAGCCATAGTAGTACGGTGCCCTTGAGCAAATTAGGGTTAAGGTCTTTGCTCAAGGGCACAACTACAGATTTTTCACATTGTCGGCTCGGGTATTCAAACCAGCGACCTATCATTTCTTTTACTGGCCCAATGCTCTAACCGCTAGGCTACCTGCTGCTCTAGAGGAGGCCTGGGGTCTATACTGATTGTATAGCTGTGTTTTCAGAAGTTGTAGATGGGGGCATAGGTTTGAGATCAACCACCTTACTATAGCTTTGGAATTGTGCACATCTTTGTATTGTATTGTTTTCAAATGGTTAACGCACACCGGTAAAGATGTTGATCACGTATTAAACATTGAATTACAAACCATGTAAATGACATCATTAAAGGCCCATTGCAGTCAACGTTTTGTTTTTCTTGGGAAAGTATTCAGACCCCTTGACTTTTTCAATTGTTGTTAAGTTACAGCCTTATTCTAAAATGAATTACATTTTTTTAAATCCTCTGCAATCTACACACAATACCCCATAATGACAAAGTGAAAACAGGTTTTTAGACATTTTACCAAATTTATAAAAAATAGAAAACAGAAATACCTTATTTACATAAGTATTCAGACCCTTTGCTATGAGACTAGAAATTGATCTCAGGTGCATCTTGTTTCCATTGATCATCCTTGAGATGTTTCTACCTGTGGTAAATTCAATTGATTGGACATGATTTGGAAAGGCACACAACTGTCTATAAAAAAAGTCCCACAGTTGACAGTGCATGTCACAGCAAAAACCAAGCCATGAGGTCGAAGGAATTGTCCGTAGAGTGCCGAGACAGGATTGTGACGAGGCACAGATCTGGGGAAGGGTAGCAAAACATTTCTCCAGCATTGAAAGTCCCCAAGAACACCACCAAGACTCTTCCTAGAGCTGTCCGCCCAGCCAAACTGAGCAATCGGGGGAGAAGGGCCTTGGTCAGGGAGGTGACCAAAAACCAGATGGTCACTCTGACAGAGCTCCAGAGTTCCTCTGTGGAGATGGGAGAACCTTCCAGAAGTACAACCATCTCTGCAGCACTCCACCAATCAGGCATTTATGGTAGAGTGGCCAGACGGAAGCCACTCCTCAGTAAAAGGCATACGACAGCCCACTTGGAGTTTGCCAAAAGGCACCAAAAGACTCTCAGACCATGAGAAACAAGATTTTCTGGTCTGATGAAACCAAGATTGAACTCTTGGCCTGAATGCCAAGCGTCACTTCATGTCTCCCGAGTGGCGCAGTGGTCTAAGGCACTGCATCGCAGTGCTAGCTGTGCCACTAGAGATCCTGGTTCGAATCCAGGCTCTGCTGTAGCCGGCCACAACCGGGAGACCAATGGGGCGGCGCACAATTGGCCCAGGGTAGGGGAGGGAATGGCCGGCAGGGAGGTAGCTCAGTTGGTAGAGCATGGCGTTTGCAACGCCAGGGTTGTGGGTTCACTTCCCACGGGGGGCCAGTATGAAAATAAAAAAGAATAATGTATGCACTAACTGTAAGTCGCTCTGGATAAGAGCGTCTGCTAAATGACGTAAATGTAAATGGAGGAAACATGGCACCATCCCTACGGTGAAGTATGGTGGTGGCAGCATCATGCTGTGGGGGATGTTTTTCAGCGGCAGGGACTGGGAGACTAGTCAGGATCGAGACAAAGATGAACGGAGCAAAGTACAGAGAGATCCTTGATGAAAACCTGCTCCAGGACGTCAGACCGGGGCGAAGGTTCACCTTCCAATAGGAACGACCCTAAGCACACAGCCAAGACAACCCAGGAGTGGCTTCGGGACAAGTCTCTGAATGTCCTTGAGTGGCCCAGCCAGAGCCTGGACTTGAACCCGATCGAAAATCTCTGGAGAGACTGAAAATTGCTGTGCAACAACGCTCCCCATCCAACCTGACAGAGCTTGAGAGGATATGCGGAGAAGAATGGGAGAAACTCCCCAAATACAGGTGTGCCAAGCTTGTAGCGTCATACCCAAGAACACTCGAGGCTGTAGTCACTGCCAAAGGTGCTTCAACAAAGTACTGAGAAAAGGGTCTGAATACTTATGTAAATGTGAAATTTAATTTTTTGTTTTCCCATGTTCTCTCATAGATTTGGTCATAGAAAGGGTTTCTGGTCTGAAACAGGTGAGTGTTGACCGTGAAGTGAACCGGAACCTTGTCGCTTAGGAGTTTGTACTCCATGATGATGTTGAGAACATCCGGTCTAGTCTCATCAGAGTGAGTGATGAGGGTGATGATGTTGTCTTTCATGTCCTTGCCCAAGAGGGTCAGGAACGCGTCAAAGATGTTTCTCTGATGTTTGGTCAGACGGTTCTGCGTTGCCTTCACCACATGGCAGACTGCGTCGATGTGGTCATCTCTCTCCTCTTTCAGCAGCGTTCTTAGTTTCTCTATTAAAGGTCTGAGTCCATCTCTGTCCTCTATCCCAGGTGTGTCAATGATGGTGAGAGAGAAAGGCAACTCATAGGCTGTCACAGCATTGGTTCTAGGATCGTGAGCCCAACGCTCTGTGATTTGGAACCTGGCGTTATCCTCCTACTTAACTCTGATGGCGAAGTTGACCATAGCGTTGACTAGCGTTGTCTTCCCTGCCCCAACCTATCCTAGGATCAGCAGGGTCTTGTTCCTATTGCAGGGGTCGTGCTCTCCTACGGTCCATCTCCGGACTCCGTCCCTCCCATCCACGTCCTTCTGCTTGGTCTTCAGCAGGTACCTTGCAGGTGGCACTGGGTTGATCACTATGAAGTGTCTACTGATTGTCTCTTTCAATCTTGGTCACCGTTCAATGTGAAATCCCTGCAAGGTAGTCATAATCCCTTAGATTATTATGATTATAATTATGATTATTCCAGGAAAATAGTTTTTTTATTAAATCAAGTGTATATATTTTTTGTTATTAAATATAGATTTTATAAAATAAACATATTTTTCATTTGATTTTTAAATATGAAAATGATAATAGCTAGTAGTTTCACTTACCCCAGGAACTGTGTGTTGTCGATGGTTTCCATTTCAGTTCTCAATAATGTTCAATGAACCAGATAAGAGTATGTGGAGCTGATATATCTCAGCACCTGGATTGTAAAGAAGATATGGTTAACACAAGTTAAAATGGTTACATATACTATCACTGTAGAAATCATTTTTCCATCTACTGTATAGTAGTGACTGAGTTCAAATGAACGGAGGAATTACATCCTGTACCTGTGAGTCTAGGAGGATAGTGGAAACCCTGTCCGGTTGTGTTCCCTTATGTTCTGCAAATAGTTTAAGCGCAATTGGTTTCTGAAGTATGTAAAACATTACTTGTAATAAACACTTCCCAGAAGGATGTTGTACTACTGTATTACAATGAACAAGATGTTGCACAATCTCTAAACATAATCACCAATACTAGATTTCAGTCAATATGAATCAATAGCGACACAGGACCCCAAAAAATAAAAATAAATAAACATGCACGTGGATTGTATTAATATATATATATATATATATATATATATATATATATATATATATATATATATAGAGAGAGAGAGAGAGAGAGAGAGAGAGAGAGAGAGAGCTATAATCTTATGAATTTGCATCTGTTAAAAAGTAACGTCAAAGTAATGTAAATATTTTATGAAGATGCTGTTCACACCAGAGTAAAAGAAAGCCCAGACAGAGAGAACAGATACAGAAGTGGGTTAGATATAGTATCATTAGACAGATATGGTTTCAGCACTACGTCTTCGGCATTGTTCAACATGTTAAATAATATGCATCCTAATATTGCAATGTTATTACCTTGATGCACTGTGATTGTATTTTGATTATGATCAGTATCATTTGTTTTGCTAGAGGTACCATAGTATATGTTATATCTGTGTGTTCCAGTGCTGGTCTAGGTCTGGTATGTGCTCAGTGCTCGGGCTGTTTTTACAGAGTCTCTTCCATTGATTCCCACTCTCTTTTATTTATGTTTGTTTACTGTGCCGTTTGACTCGAGAAGCTGCCTATCGTTTTTATTGTCCAATGCAATGAAGGGTGCTTTTATCACCATTTGCCACCAGGTCAAAGGTGACAATGGAGACAAATGGGCTACTGTACAGAGTGATGAACAGGCTGCTCTGAACCAGGGAACATACATCCAATTCATGGATAGCAACGCTCCATTGTTTAACCATTGAAAACAATTGACTGCATCCTGAAACAAATCGGCCTAAAGAAAGAAACATTTGCCAGGATATACAGTAGGGCTGGGAATGACCAGGGACCTCACGATACTATATCACGATACTTAGGTGCCGATAAGATATGTAATTCGATTCTCACGATTCTATATGTATTGCGATTCGATGCTGTGATTTTCTTGTGATTCGATGTTCCAAACATATTGCTCACCATATGTCTGCTGCAGAGGGACAAGATAGAGCCATGAGAAAACGAGTTTTGATCATTCATGGAAATTAAAGTGCTGAAAACCAATGGTCTCCCTATTTAAAAAGAAGATGGAGGACAAGCTATGAAGGAAACATACTGGAGTTTTGGTGCCGGTAAAGCCAACTAGCACAAAAATAATATTGCGATATTGTCAAAACGATATGATATATGATCCAAAATAATATCCCGATATGTAACTCTATCGATTTTTTCCCCCATCACTAATATACAGTATATCGAAAACCAGGTGAAATGGGATTGTTTGTTCATGTATACATAAACAAACATTTTTCTGATACATTATAGACTGGTGTGAATCTGAAACATATTAGACTGTGTACAGTGAGGGAGATGACCAATACATTTTGGTAATACACCACTGTATGTTTCACTTTGCCTTGTGATCCATCTCCCAATAGCGCATTTTGAAACTCTGTGGAGACGGCACTGCTGCATTGCATCCTGGATATCTCTGTCCCTCCACTTGGTATTTCTCTCAGACAGCGTAACCTTGGCAAAATGTCATGTGACTCCTGGCGCTAAACACCGCTTTGCCCATTAGTTGTGTTGGTTGACCAATATATGAATTATTCCCACTGTATTGTTCAGGAATTGATCCCAATGGTGTTGCCAAGTTGATGAAGTGCAGTATGGAGGTTGAGTGTTAGTAATTACTCACCGTGTGTTGGGAGCAGCGGGCCACATACCATGAGAGGGTCTGGCACATTAGCGAAATACAAATGAAAGCTAGGCCTTACTGGTGCTGCTACTTCTTTAAGCTCATGCCAGTCCTTTTACACTGCCGTGTCCTTGGACCAGGGCTGTTTTTCATGCTTCCACCAGCTAGGTGTTGTCTGGCTAATGAAGGTGGGTTTTAATTTGGTTAACTGCTGCAGGGATCAGAGGTTTGGGAATCTGTATGGAGGGGATAGCGTTAAATGGGCGGCAAGGACGGGATCCATTGGCTTGAAGAGGCCCAGCCCCCATTGGCTATTTATAGAGTGTATTATGCTGTGTGCAGGAGGACAGGGCATCTAGCAGGGGGGCTAATGCAAACATAAGGAGGATACACTCGCCCCTTGATAGTGCTTTAGCGACTGGTGGTATATTTCCACACAAGACACATAAGGCGAGAGTGGGAGGAGTGGGAAAATCTATGTGAAGTGCTTTGAATCCGTTGAACCTTATTGTTCAAGGCCAACAGCATTTACCATCAGAAAGCCAAGACATATGGTGGGAGCGAGGTGAAAAATAAGTTATTCGGAGGCAGTGAGAATTCCCTAACCCCTTCTATAGCATAGGGAGGGTGCCATCCATAAGTCCGCTACAATACCATTAAGCATGTCACGTGAATAGGAAATTACAAGAAACCGTGGACTAAGAATTCCCCCAGTCTCTCTCTTTTTTTCTCTCACTCCCCCTCTTCTCTCTCTCTCACACTCTCTTTCCCTCCGTAATATGGAGAGGTTTCTTCATTAAAACTGACAGAGAAGTCAGAGGCAGGGGAAGTGTTATAGCTCTGCAGACCTGTCACCACTTTCTCCACAAACTATAATTTAATGCTGTACAATAATTGAAATAATTATTTCATTTACTGACGAGCCTGCCAAATATTGAACTCGAAAACTGCCGACAGGAAAGATAATGGCTTTTTCTTTTAAAATTAATTTTCTATTCTAATGTATTAAATACATAAATTCCCTCGCTAATGGTTGGCGCGAGCCAGAGAAACAGCCCATTCAATTACGCATTTAGTGGGAGGTTTTATGCTTTAAACAAGAACAACTCTAATAAATGTCAATAAATCTGTGGAGGTGTCCATTTTTCCGCAGCCCTAAATGTGTGCTTAGTTAATCCCTTGCTCTGCGTCGGCCATTTTGCAGGAGGTAATGGGGAAGGTTTTGCAGCAAGCAGGACACTATTAGGAAAATGAGCATTAACGTTTGTCAAAACTGGTAGAGAGGGGAAAGAGAGACCTCACACCTTAGTGTGGATCAATTCTGAGCAATATCCCTTGCGAGCAGTATCCTAAAAAAAATATGAATTTTTTTCTTCTACAAAGTTTATTCTCTCTTATGCAGTCATATGATAAGTGTTATTTTCTTAACCTTTTACACTCGTGGGAATTGGTCTATATGGATAGAGCTACAGTGAGGGAATAAAAGTATTTGATCCCCTGCTGATTTTGTACGTTTGCCCACTGACAAAGACATGATCAGTCTATAATTTTAATGCTAGGTTTATTTTAACAGTGAGAGACAGAATAACAACAAAGAAATCCAGAAAAACGCATGTCAAAAATGTTATAAATGTTTTTGCATTTTAATGAGGGAAATAAGTATTTGACCCCTCTGCAAAACATGACTTAGTACTTGGTGGCAAAACCCTTGTTGGCAATCACAGAGGTCAGACGTTTCTTGTAGTTGGCCACCAGGTTTGCACACATCTCAGGAGGGATTTTGTCCCACTCATTAAGGTTTCGAGGCTGACGTTTGGCAACTTGAACCTTCATCTCCCTCCACAGATTTTCTATGGGATTAAGGTCTGGAGACTGGCTAGGCCACTCCAGGACCTTAATGTGCTTCTTCTTGAGTCACTCCTTTGTTGCCTTGGCCGAATGTTTAGGGTCATTGTCATGCTGGAATACCCATCCACGACCCATGTTCAATGCCCTGGCTGAGGGAAGGAGGTTCTCACCCAAGATTTGACGGTACATGGCCCCGTCCATCGTCCCTTTGATGCGGTGAAGTTGTCCTGTCCCCTTAGCAGAAAAACACCCCCAAAGCATAATGTTTCCACCTCCATGTTTGACGGTGGGGATGGTGTTCTTGGGGTCATAGGCAGCATTCCTCCTCCTCCAAACACGGCGAGTTGAGTTGATGCCAAAGAGCTCGATTTTGATCTCATCTGACCACAACACTTTCACCCAGTTCTCCTCTGAATCATTCAGATGTTCATTGGCAAACTTCAGACGGGCCTGTATATGTGCTTTCTTGAGCAGGGGGACCTTGCGGGCGCTGCAGGATTTCAGTCCTTCACGGCGTAGTGTGTTACCAATTGTTTTCTTGGTGACTATGGTCCCAGCTGCCTTGAGATCATTGACAAGATCCTCCCGTGTAGTTCTGGGCTGATTCCTCACTGTTCTCATGATCATTGCAACTCCACGAGGTGAGATCTTGCATGGAGCCCCAGGCCGAGGGAGATTGACAGTTCTTTTGTGTTTCTTCCATTTGCGAATAATCGCACCAACTGTTGTCACCTTCTCACCAAGCTGCTTGGCGATGGTCTTGTAGCCAGTTCCAGCCTTATGTAGGTCTACAATCTTGTCCCTGACATCCTTGGAGAGCTCTTTGGTCTTGACCATGGTGGAGAGTTTGGAATCTGATTGATTGATTGCTTCTGTGGACAGGTGTCTTTTATACAGGTAACAAGCTGAGATTAGGACCACTCCCTTTAAGAGTGTGCTCCTAATCTCAGCTCGTTACCTGTATAAAAGACACCTGGGAGCCAGAAATCTTTCTGATTGAGAGGGGGTCAAATACTTATTGCCCTCATTAAAATGCAAATCAATTTATAACATTTTTGACATGCGTTTTTCTGGATTTTTTTGTTGTTATTCTGTCTCTCACTGTTCAAATAAACCTACCATTAAAATTATAGACTGATCATTTCTTTGTCAGTGGGCAAACCTACAAAATCAGCAGGGGATCAACATGTTTTTTCCCTCACTGTAAATTGAACTGTTTCATACAGAAGAAATATGAAAATGCATAACCATTGAATTAATTGAAAGGGGACATTTTGGAGATAATGGGAAAATTGTTAGACCAAATGTGAGTACACAACAGTTCTCTTGACACAAGACTGAATCCAAAAATTATACTGTTGATTTTATGTGCGTTTTACATTTACTGTACTTTTCGTCGCATTTGTTGATAATGAGATCTGAAAATACTCTGGATACATTCAGTGACATAATAACAATATTCCTGAAAAATGTGGTGCTGGTGCAACATAAGACAAAACATTTACAAGGGTTTGAGAGAGAGGACTAACTGGTGTCTCCATGTGGCCACACACCTCTCCAAAGTGTGCACAGTTCCTAAGCAATTTCAATGCACTTTTATGACTCAAAGAAGAGTCTTCAACTACAAGATAGCTACTTGTTTGAGCTCTCCTAACTGTGCCATTTAGGAGCTAGAGCAAAGCCACTTGTAGTTGTTTCGTTTGGAACACAACCCTGCATCCCTGCCATCACACAATTACTGTTGTTTACGCAATCCAAAAACAGCCCATTATAAATCACAATCTGGGTCAGGTGGGCATAATTTGAAAGCTTGTTCTATTGCAAAAATGACTAGCTAAGTTATAAAATATGATCTTACAGTGTTAGGCTTTCACAAGGCAAT
The DNA here is from genome assembly GCF_020615455.1 of Coregonus clupeaformis. Classification (NCBI taxonomy): domain Eukaryota; kingdom Metazoa; phylum Chordata; class Actinopteri; order Salmoniformes; family Salmonidae; genus Coregonus; species Coregonus clupeaformis. The sequence continues at coordinate 32,509 of NW_025534018.1, read as the reverse complement.
TCAAAGAAACAGATAATAATTTAGGTGTGTATAGAAAGGAGTCATGAGGGCATTCAGGTGCGTGTTCTACCAGCAAATGTTCTTCACAATAAACAAAGAACAACCCAGTGTATGACAACATGTCATCTTGTAACTGTACATTAAATCATAGTGATCATAAACATGGACACTGTATATGACATTAGTTTCATGATTTGGAAATGTGAAGTGCAGATTTGGACTCACAGGTGTTAGGCTTGCTTGTATGACATCAAAGCGGTATTTATTTATCTTTCAGAACACATTGAGTCCTCTTAATCATAGCATTTCCCTCACTCAGACAAGATTTTTTCTAAAGTTGCTCAATTACCGGGAGGGATGGGGGCATCTTCTTGTCGTGTGCGGTGCTCAAGTTCAGAACAGCTGTCAGTCAAAACACATACAGCGCTGTGGAGCTCAGACCCTGAGATCTGACGTCATGTATAGCATGTTACTGTACAGCCACTGCATTCCAATTTAGGCACTTATTCATGTCCAAATCTGCCTTTTCAACCCGAATGCGGGTACAAGTGTAAAGGGTTAACGTTCTAATATTTTACCCTACCAATACATATGCCTATCTTACTAATACTTATGTGATACTGTTTTGTTTTATACTGTTTGAGTAGTTTTATAAAACTCCATGCCCGTCCACTGCACCAAGTTGTCTTCTTTTGTAGTCAAACTCATCCCATGAGGCTTTCACACTACAGTCCAGTACATCGTCACTCTGTGCCCTGAGGTCAGTTACTCCAGCCAACGGGTAATTACAGGTGGCCTCTTCTGTCTGGCCATAAACGAGAGCGGTCAGGGGAGTAACCACTGGTAAGAGCCTGAGCCTGTAGCCTGAGCTTTGTTTGTCTCTCTCTCCTCCATCCATTTGTTTATATTCCATAGCGGTGATGATTCAGTGGTTGGCAATGGGATCCCCCGGATGAGTGGAGAGAGAGAGAGGGAGGAGAGTGGAGATAGAGAGGGGGTGTAGTGGAGAGAGATACTGAGGAGGGGGACAGAGAGAAAGGAAGGGATGAGTGAGGGAAAGAGAAAGCAGAGATGGGGTGAGAGAGAAAGAGAGAGCAGGGAACTGATGAAACGGAGGGTAAAGGGAGATGGAAAGAGAGCTAAAAAGAGAGAGAGGAGTGGAGAGGTACTTGGGCCTTTGCCTGAGAGTCTAAGAGATGAGTGCTTTATTTACTGCAAGCGCTCCCCACTTACATCAAGGTCCTGTTCCACCAAGCCTCTTATTTTATAGCGGGAACACATCTCTGCGTTCAGCTAAAACGCCTGCAACCATAAATACACATTAGCCCACACCCACCCCTCCCTCCACACACACACACACACACACACAGCACACACACACACACACACACACACACACACACACACACACACACACACACACACACACACACACACACACACATACACACTCCGTCCCCACTACCACCCCCTCATAGACATACACACCATACCGACATTACCTGCCATATCACTTGAGTGGATAGTTCAGGCCAACTTTCACATGAGATTACAAATGATAATAGGAGTCGCCTAGTGACATAAAAGCATGCATGTTTATGCGCTCTCTCATTGACTTCTCTCTCTGTGGGTTTTTCCACATTACATCAGGGAAAGTGTTTTCCCTTGGAATGGAATTTGACTCAATCTGCAAAGTGGGGTTGAAATGGGCCTGAGGAGGATATGTGAGTACCTGTTAATGTCAACTCCCACAGTAAAACAGTGGGGACTGACAGTGTATGTATCATTACTCGGAGCTCACATCTCCTGTTTTCAAATTGAATAACACGATTAAAGTCCCCTTGGCTGTTTATTAGCATCAAGTTATGTGAATATAATCTTAAAATCAGTTTGGCATAATGCAGATTCTAATTACTGTTAGAGTTCCTTATGGAATCAAGACATATGTGAATATTCTCCACACAGAAAACTAGCCTCTCTCTGTAGCTTCTCCCATATTCAGATCAGATTCCCCCCTTCCTCTCACCACAGCACGACACATTCCTCCACCTCACACACACCTCAGCAATCCAACATGGCCGCCATCAATGGGGAGATATGTTTGATTGATTAAGGGAGCTTTTACCAATATAAGGAGAGAGGAAACCGATCCCTGAAATCCACTTACGTATCAGCGGGGTGCTTTTATCCCTCCCCATGAACATGATATATGGCGGCGGTCGATGCGTTGGGCTGCTTACACGTGACTACATAATGAAATGGCGGGGTAACCTGAGAGAGCACGGGCCCCTTACCGAGGAGCATTTAGTTAAGTGTACAGATTAGCATAAGAAAAGCAATCGCATAACATCAACAGGGACCTCTAATTGAGCCATTGTTCATGTAAACTGGGGAACATCGCCATTCGCTCTCCCCCTACCCTCCTCTCACCACCTACCACACACACACACACACACACACACACACACACACACACACACACACACACACACACACACACACACACACGCACACACACTCCACTGATCCGTTCTCGTTCCATGGGTTCTGAGAGTGTTATGAACAGGGTGTGTGTGTGTTTACGTATGTGTGTTTGTGTGTGTGTGCACCCACTGGGTAGAAGGCATCCTTCACCATTGATCCCCACTCCTCTACAGGAACAGGAAAGAAGGGGAATTAGCGAGTGGACGCTTACTCAGCCAATAATGAGCAGGCTGGTTATAATGTGAAATCCATCGCCTTCCAATCGAGGCCATTGATCAGGGGGGGCTCCTGTTTATTAATGTGTACCCCACCTCTCTTAATGTCAGATCTCCCCTACTGTATCTTCCTCTTTCATGTAGCCTACACCCTCTCAAACACAGTCAGCGGACATTAGCCAATGCAGGGCATACCATTTGATCACTTAGCATTGCTTTCACAAAGGTTTGATCCTCTTCCTTGCCTTTACATTAGAGTCAATACATTGCTATTGTGATGCTATACTCATATCTCTATTATAGTTGCAGATATCAAGATGAAGAGTTTTAACTTTGAGAGCAAAGTTTCAAGTGTAATGTGACCTTTGACTCTCAGGTACTACACCACGATAGTACTGTCTACCCTCCACTTTCTACTCCCACAATGCTGAGAACAAAGCACAACGTTCTTCATCTCACAGCAGTTAATAAAGTTGCTGTAAAACAGCTCTAAAGACCTCGGACTGGTTGCATCAGAAGTGGAATGCAGGATGGAGACAGAGAGACAAATGGGTTCAGTCACCTTGGCATGGGGCGCTTTGCTTTCCCCTCTGTTTCCCCTCTGACTTTGACTGTGTGGAGTGGATGTCTTGCTCCCTCAAAGCTTTTAACAGGCAGCCGTAATAGCCCTGTGGTTTTGAAGAGGCCAAGGATGGAGCTAGATGTAACGTCTCCCTCTTAAGCTACCAGTGCGCTGGCGTCTTCTGTGGTCTCAGATGTGGTCTAAGTTATGCTTAATGCACAGACAGGTAATCTATCTGAAGTCAGGAGGATGCTTGAGGATGCTTTATAGCGATTTAGGGGAGAAATCAGAAACCCAATGTGGTATTAGCCCCAGTGTCTCCTGTGATTATCCCAAGCCATTATGCAGAGGTGATTGTGGATTGGTTCCGTTTTGGAGGATAGAGGATACAGATCTGGTTGTTTTGGTCAGAAGAGCTCGGAGATAAGAACACCTTCACACTGGGTCAGACGGACGGCGGCCATGATGGCTGCTGTGTTTGATCAGGTTAGAGTAGGAGAGATGGTGTCCGTCCGTGGGGCTGTGTATCATTGGTTTATAACAATAGATGTGATGTGATTGAGGTAAGGTTTGAGCGGAAAATAGTTCCTAGCCTCTTGGTTTTCCTCAAGTTGTCTTATATCCTGATTGTGGGAATACCGTCAGCCATTAGGCAGTTTGGTTGGAAACAAGGCCTCCTCATTAAGCATAACCAAGTACAAGCGGTATGCAATCTGTTCCTGTCATTTTACAATGACATCAGCCTGAGTTGGTTCCTGGAATGAAAATGGTTTATTAATCAGACATGTTTTTGTACTGTGGTGTCTGTTTATGTTTCACATCATAATGGTGAAAAGAAACTAAAGCAAGGAAATGTATGAATCTGCTGTAACTAATATACACAGATTACAGAAACACACAGACACCGTCCTCTCCGATTATAACTTCTAGCCTCCTTCCCCACAGCCTGGTTCTCCTGAGACCACCAGGCTCTCAGAGCAGAGGGAAGACGCTAGCTTCCGGAGGCAGCGACAGCACTTCTTCCTCTGAAACAGAAGAACCCATTACATCTTTTCATTTTTCTCTCCCTCCCTCCTTCCCCTCGCTCTTTCTTTCCGTCTCCCTCCCTCTCTCTCCACATCGCTGTGGCTTGATCCATTTCATGTTTAGTGAAACTCCCCAAAGGCGAGCCAACGCCAGGCAACGAGATGCCGCAAATCTTTGATATCTTAAACAGAGGGCATGGTGCCAGTGTTCTTGATAGGGAGTCAACGCGGTAATCCAACAGAGAAACATTGCCCCTGAATCAAACAAAATGAATAAATAATCGGGGCTACAGACACACTTTCATACTTGCGGTGCGTGTCCGTGGAGGATTGGCTTACCAACCCAAGTGATTAGTCTAGTCTGCCGGCAGAATCGTTTGCTTTCTGTGGCTCAGCCATTTACAGTATGATATAATACAGCGTGCGGCTTGGATCCAGCCACACAGCCCAACAGCCCAACGGTCCACAGAGGTACAATTTATTAGTTCCCCCCAACAAAACAAATCGCATTAGTCATCTTTACTCAATACCTCTGGTCTCACAATACATACAGTAAATATTCTGTGTAACAATGTATGCTCACTGCTTCAGTGCTTTAAAATGATATGATTGCCTATTTGGTACAGTTAAAACCACAGTAATTGTTAAGTTAGTAATACCATTTCAATTAATTTACCTGCTGTCAACTATGTATTTTTGTATTTTTTATTATGTGTTTTTGAGAGGCGTATTAGTATTCCCTAGAGTATTTCTCAACAGTATGAATCATCCAATGGCAGTCAATCTATGTCAGTTATGCAGCCATAAAGAATGTGTGTTTGGTTTTGTGTAGGCCTGCTGCTTTGGGTGGTTCATTTACTGTACAACAGGAGATTCCAGAGGTTCCAGGGGAAGGAAATACAGTTGCTTTTTCTATATTTGCTCATTTTTGTTGCTACACCCCCTCCTCCAGCCTTTCCCCATAAAAAAAAACAACAACAAAAAAACATTTTCTTTGATTTTCCTGTAGATAGTGTTGCTATGCCTGAAGTTGAGTTAATAAACAACCAAGCAGAGATAATATTTTTCATTCCCAAATCGATTTTCATAAGGTTGCATTGTTAATGTTTATATTTCAGCAACCTCTCTCCTGTTTATACAATGGAGGGTATTAAAAGGGAGATTACATTTTACCGGCTGAATATAATACAAACACAAAATTATACTTCTATTTTCAGGGCAAGCTGTGCATTGTCATTTATTCATGAGTTTTGTTCCTCTCCTTTCTCTTTCCTCACCCAGCAGTAAATATGGAAATTGTGTCTGTCTGTTTGTGTGTATTACATTTTCTGTGAGTGTGTGTATGTGTGTACGTGCATGTTTGAGTGTGAGTGTGTGTGTGCATTCACACGCTTGAGGCCTGTGTATATGTGTGTTGGTATTACACTGAATGCCATTCCAGCTAACACTTCTTCAGTCTGAACTGGAGGCCTGAGGGACGACAGAGACCTATCCAGCTCCATCAATAACGCACTCCCTTGTCCTGTTGTAGTACTGACTGTGAATCATATCCCCACAATCTCTCTACTCTTTTCCTCTCTACCACCACTCTCTTCCTCTCTCTCTCCACTCTTTTCCTCTCTACCACCACTCTCTTCCTCTCTCTCTCTCCACTCTTTCCCTCTCTACCACCACTCTCTTCCACTCTCTCTCTCCACTCTTTCCCTCTCTCCCACCACTCTCTTCCTCTCTCTCCACTCTTTCCCTCTCTACCACTACTCTCTTCCTCTCTCTCCACTCTTTCCTGCGCTCTCCACTCTTTCCCTCTCTCCCACCACTCTCTTCCTCTCTCTCCACTCTTTCCCTCGCTCTCCACTCTTTCCCTCTCTCCCACCACTCTCTTCCTCTCTCTCCACTCTTTCCCACCACTTTCTTCCTCTCTCTCTCCACTCTTTTCCTCTCTACCACCACTCTCTTCCTCTCTCTCCACTCTTTCCCTCTCTACCACCACTCTCTTTCTCTCTCTCGCCACTCTTTCCCTCTCTACCACCACTCTCTTCCACTCTCTCTCCACTCTTTCCCTCTCTCCCACCACTCTCTTCCTCTCTCTCCACTCTTTCCCACCACTCTCTTCCTCTCTCTCCACTCTTTCCCTCTCTCCCACCACTCTCTTCCTCTCTCTCCACTCTTTCCCTCTCTCTCCACTCTTTCCCTCTCTCCCACCACTCTCTTCCTCTCTCTCCACTCTTTCCCACCACTCTCTTCCTCTCTCTCCACTCTTTTCCTCTCTCTCCACTCTTTCCCTCTCTCCCACCACTCTCTTCCTCTCTCTCCACTCTTTCCCTCGCTCTCCACTCTTTCCCTCTCTCCCACCACTCTCTTCCTCGCTCTCCACTCTTTCCCTCGCTCTCCACTCTTTCCCTCTCTCCCACCAATCTCTTCCTCTCTCTCCACTCTTTCCCACCACTCTCTTCCTCTCTCTCCACTATTTTTCCTCGCTCTCCACTCTTTCCCTCTCTACCACCACTCTCTTCCTCTCTCTCGCCACTCTTCCCCTCTCTCCCACCACTCACTGCCAGCATTACTGTCTGTCTCCATTACTCTGACATGTGGGAGGAGATGGATCATTTTGGTTGTTCCCAGAATCAACAGACAGTAAAGAGAGTATGGGGAGGATATTAGAAACAATATTATGACCCATTGTTCGAAAACCCCTTACATGCCCCTTAAATTAGCCATAGTCATGCTTATTGGTAGACAGTAGTCATAATGGCCAATTCAGACTTTGATGTGTCTCTGTTTTCCTCCTTAACTCGGCAGAGTGCTGAAACAGCGTCTGATTCCTTTTTTTATGGATTCAGAAGTCTAAGAAATTGTATCAGCCATAATAATGACTGCTCATCACAAAATCAAAAGTAAACCTGTATCAAAGTTCTTCCTTACAGTAAAACGATAAAAAAAATCCCGGCCACTTTTCAATGATACATGAGAGTTTTATTGAAATCTTTGGTATTGATTTTTAAAATGCTGCTTTTTAGGCGTGATTTCTGGAATATAGGTTATTTGATGGTTCTCCTTTTTCCCATCCCCTCTCTCTCTTTCTAAGGGTTTTCATTTTAATAGCTCACATTAGTTCTAATGGTGCTGTGGTGCTTGGCTAAAGGCTAACGCTAATCTATGTGCATGACAGGACAGAGTGTTGATAGAACTGTGATGTCTGGATGATAATTGATGAGAGGTGTACAATTCAGGTCCATCTTTTACTAATTAATAAGATCAATGTCCTCAAATCCTCTCTAAGTTGTTCTCAACGCGAACCAAAGAAAGGAATGTAATTTTGTCAAATGTTTTTTATACCTCTGCAGTCTTGATTCCCAGAAGGAATGGGAAAGATGTCTTTGTTGAAAATGTTTGCTAAATAAACTAAAGTAAAAAAGTAACACAATAAAATAACGAGGCTATATATAGGAGGTACCAGTACTGAGTCAATATGCAGGGGTACGGGTTAGTCGAGGTCATACATTTACATCATTTAGCAGACGCTCTTATCCAGAGCGACTTACAGTTAGTGCATACATTATTATTTTCATACTGCCCCCCCCCGTGGGAATCAAACCCACAACCCTGGCGTTGCAAACGCCATGCTCTACCAACTGAGCTACCTCCCTGCCGGCCATTCCCTCCCCTACCCTGGACCAATTGCGGCCAGCTACAGCAGAGCCTGGATTCGAACCAGGATCTCTAGTGGCAAAGCTAGCACTGCGATGCAGTGCCTTAGACCACTGCGCCACTCGGGAGGACATACAGTACTAGTGAAAAGTTTGGACACACCTACTCATTCAAGGGTTTTTCTTTATTATTACTATTTTCTACATTGTAGAATAATAGTGAAGACATCAAAACTATTAAATAACTCATATGGAATCATGTAGTAACCAAAAAAGTGTTAAACAAATCAAAATATATTTTAGATTTTAGATTCTTCAAAGTAGCCACCCTTTGCCTGGATGACAGCTTTGCACACTCTTGGCATTCTTTCAACCAGCTTCACCTGGAATGCTTTTCCAACAGTCTTGAATGAGTTCCCACATCTGCTGAGCACTTGTTGGCTGCTTTTCCTTCACTCTGCGGTCCAACTCATCCCAAACCATCTCAATTGGGTTGAGGTTGGGTGATTGTGGAGGCCAGGTCATCTGATGCAGCACTCCATACTCCTTCTTGGTCAAATAGCCCTTACACAGCCTGGAGGTGTGTTAGGTCATTGTCCTGTTGAAAAACAAATGATAGTCCCACTAAGGGCAAACCAGATGGGATGGCGTATCGCTGCAGAATGCTGGGGTAGCCATGCTGGTTAAGTGTGCCTTGAATTCTAAATAAATCACAGACAGTGTCACCAGCAAAGCACCCCCACAACATCGCTCCTCCTCCATGCTTCACGGTGGGAACCACACATGTGGAGATCATCCGTTCACCTACTCTGCGTCTCACAAGACACAGCGGTTGGAACCAAAAATCTCAAATTTGGACTCATCAGAGCAAAAGACAGATTTCCACCGGTCTAATGTCCATTGCTCGTGTTTCTTGGCCCAAGCAAGTCTCTTCTTATTATTGGTGTCCTTTAGTAGTGGTTTCTTTGCAGGAATTCGACCATGAAGGCCTGATTCACACAGTCTCTTCTGAATAGTTGATGTTGAGATGTGTCTGTTACTTGAACACTGTGAAGCATTTATTTGGGCTGCAATTTTTGAGGCTGGTAACTCTAATGAACTTATCCTCTGCAGAGGTAACTCTGGGTCTTCCATTCCCGTGGTGGTCATCATGAGAGCCAGTTTCATCATACACTTGATGGTTTTTGCGACTGCACTTGAAGAAACTTTCAAAGTTCTTGATATTTTCCATATTGACTGACCTTCATGTCTTAAAGTAATGATGGACTGTCGTTTATTTTTGCTTATTTGAGCTGTTCTTGCCATAATATGGACATGGTCTTTTACCAAATAGGGCTATCTTCTGTATACCTCCCCTACCTTGTCACAACACAACCGATTGGCTCAAACGCATTAAGAAGGAAATAAATTCCATCAGAGCTGGTGTAGTAGGATTCAGTCTTAGTCCTGTATTGACGCTTTGCCTGTTTGATGGTTTGTCGGAGGGCATAGCGGGATTTCTTATAATCGTCCGGATTAGTGTACAGCTAGCTAAGGAGTTCACCTTTCAACCTATCATTTGACTGAATTTCTGGGTATCAAGATTGCAGACGATTTATGGATTTATGGAATAAATGCAGACATGGACACAACTTGAGGACACTCCCAAAATTTGTTTCAAGGTTGAAATACCCCTTTACCAATATTTGCCTTTGGCAATTAGACATTTAGTGAATAACAAATATCTGAAAAATATTGGACACAAACGGGAATGATGACGAATACCAAGACCGCAAATTTCAATTAGACAAACAGTGATGCTCACACACAATTTCAACACCAAACCATGTCCATGTGACAACAATTATATCTTTCCCAGATACCTCATCAGGTCTCTAGTGAAACCATGAGTGTCTTCATGCAGAAATATGAAAATTTATATCATATCAACACTATATACAGGTGTAGGATCTTAATTTGACCAGTATTGTCATAGCAGAATAATCCTGCATTAACAGGATTTGAATGTTTAGTCCATAATGTTGTTTGATCAGTGCTTAGGCTATTTGCAGGACAAAGGTAGGCTACATGAAAAGTGCAATACTGTTAGTGTGGGTTTTCAGTGAATTTGTGTAAATCACAAAGCTCATCTGCAGGAAAGTTCTCGGCAACATAAAAGTGATTAAATTAGGATCCTACACCTGTAGTACAGTCTCTCTCTTACACCACAGTAATCCAAGCAAATACACGTAAGTCTCAGAACGTGTTCAGGAATGATTCTCATTCACCTCCAGGTTAAGTCAGCATCTAAACTGATCTGTCTCCCCTCATTTTAACGGGTCACAATGGTCTCTAGTGTAATGCACCGTGTGTACGGGGGGCTTCACAAAGTAGCGCTCCGGTATATGAGACAAGGAGAAAACAGAGTAAAGTAACCCCTTATGTTTTCCATATCCGCCTTTCCTCTTCACGGCTGGGCTGTTGCTTGTTTTATTGCTGTCGTCAGCAAACCTTTATCATAATCAAAGGCCTTGCTACTTCGCTTTTACTTTACTTTTTGATTTCCTCTCGCTCTCTGTATCTCTACCACTCTCCCTCTCTCTTTCTCTGTGAGTTATGTTTGTGGCAGTGTTGCCTCTCTGCTGTGCCCTGTTAACACGGTGGGGCTGTAGAGCTAAGATTTCCTGCTCTGCGCTGACTGATTAGAATATGAAAGCGGAGCGTGGCTCAGACCACTAGTCCGCTCTGGCCCGGCAGTGTTAGCTGCTACCGCCTCTACCTCCTCTGCCTCCCTCTCTCTGACTCCCCTCCATGAATTAGGCATGAAGGGCCGCAGCCCGCTCCGCTCCGCTCTGAGCTCCATGCCGAGACTAATACAGGCCTGTTTACGGGCACTCTGGGGCTTTGCCCGGCTAGAGGAGAAAACAAATCTCTCATTAGGAGGGTTTTACATCTCCAAACACTACGGTCATCGTCAGAGACGGACGATATGTTTATGCTTTGATATTTATTCTCTTTTTTATTTTATTTTCCTAAGTAGTGATGGAGATGCTGGCCTTGGTTCTCTTCGTGGGCTGAGTGAGTTATCAGACAAGTTATGGAAGGATAGTGGTCAGCTTATGCCGGAGGATGATTATTATGAATACAAATGGATGGAAATTGTATGAGATATTCTACAGCTATGAATCCTGATATATAGTGATGAACTATGTATTGTGTAGGTCACTAAACCACAGTAATACAAGGAATGTATTGCATTGGTGTGTGCGGTCACACACACAGACACATGCAAACGCACGCATGCATGCACACGTGTTTGTGCAGAAGTGTGTGTGTCATTTATTTGTGGTGATAGTGTTTTAATGTGACACTGTATGAGTGGCCTTTGATAAATGTATCTCATTTTCAATCTCATATTTTGACTTGCAAATGAGAGCAAGCAGACCCGGCAAATCCACAATCAAAGTCGAAAGATTAATATGAGGGTACACATTATATACCTACGGTAATTCACACACGCTAGGTGTGACAATAACTTTAATTTGTTATTTCTATTGTCATTCTCATATTTACATTGGGTAAATGGACTACAGTCATTGATTGAAGAGATCCACTACCCTTATCATCAGCTCATTTATTACAGTGGCAAAGTGCAAGTGTTCTCTCCTCTCCTATCCCTCCTCTTTCCCTCTCCCCCTTTCACACATTCACTCACTCTCTCGCTCAGGCTGTGAGATAAAATTACTGCAGTGAGTGAATTGTACATTTCCGCAGTGCTGGATCATTCAAACCACAATGCCAGGCTTTAGTAACTGTAGAACGGCAGTAGACCCCTCCTTAATAGATCTCCTAGTCTGAGGTTTGATCGCTGTGACTTGTCAAGCTATTTTCATGAGACTTTTAGACAATCAAGGCATTCAAGCATCCCTCCATTCTTTTAGAGTGTGGTTGTTTTTTGCCTGATGCAGTAACCAGAGTGGCCTCTCTCGCTCCGTCTCCTGCCCATCTTGAGTCTCTAAGAGAGAGAGAAAGAGAGAGAAAACAAGCGACGGAGCGATGGAGCGATAAAGAGAGAGAGAGAGAGAATAACCGTGTCCTCCTTCTCTTCTCTGAGCCCTAGAGTAATTAGTGTAGGAGAGGCTGCAGTAATCAATAGTCCACTTGTTGACCATAGTGAGGGGCCCTTGTGTAGAGTGTAACAGAGTGCTGGTTCGGCCCCGAAGAGTGGAGTGCTCTTTGTGTCTGAGGGAGAGGTTAGGGAGGAGCCGATGAGGAGGTTGTCTGTCTTTGTGACACAGGTCAACAGGTTCATGTCCATTATGAAAGAGGGAAGAGAGGATAGAGAAAGGACATTTGATGTCCTTGTGATAGACTGAGAGACCATAATGTCCCCCGTCAAGTCCAGGAAGAAGAATCATCTCCCTTTTTGTCTTTATTTCCTTTTTATCCAAACTGTAAGAGTGGAGAGAATGTATATGCGAAAGAACTACATTTTTCAAATAAACAATACAAAAAGTACAGGCATGGACAGAGTGATACACTCTGATAGCAAAGTCCCTACCCTATTTATTTCTGCTACTATAACTCTGGCCGAGAAATAAAGAATTAAAAGGGTACAAATATGTTTTTTTTCTACTTCTGCTATGTCCGTACTGTACAAATGAGCATTCCACTTTCAATTTACCTTTGCAATAACTACAATTTATTTTCTTGGCGAGTGTTGGAGTGATGTAAAAATAACCTTTATTTTGGAGGTAATTGTGATGCCCTGAGCAAATGTCCGATTGCAATCTCTCTCTCTCTCTCTCTCTCTCTCTCTCTCTCTCTCTCTCTCTCTCTCTCTCTCTCTCTCTCTCTCTCTCTCTCTCTCTCTCTCTCTCTCTCTCTGTGGAGAGTTGCTGGTTCAGCAAGGTTTCCTCCTGCTCCTCAACACAACAAGGTCCTCTCTTCCCTTCCTTCCCAAGGTGTCCTCTGGGCTGCGGCCCCCTTCCTTTTAAGGCTCCCTTATAATGGCATCACTTCATACACTTCCCAAACTGATCTTGTGAAGGCAGCCTTGCAGCACAGCACTAATCCCAGCCTGATAAAGGTCCCTCTCTGCCTCTCATTTCATAAGTCTTCCAGCAGAGATGAAGCTCCTACCAGATTAGATATGTCACTCCTCCCTCTCCCCTCTTCCTCTCACACAAAAGTCCTCACTCACTCACACGACCTAGGCGAGAGGAAAAGAGAGCGAGAGAATCAATTGAATTACTGTTCAAGTGCAGGGGAAAAAATAAAAAGATGGAAACGGCTGGTGCACTCCACACGCCGGAGTGGAGGATGTGTGTTCCTTTTCTTTTTTCTGACAACTACAAAATAATGTATCTTTCTTTGGAGAGGTGAACTGCAGCTGTATTCAGAGGGAGGGAGTGCGTGCTGTACGTACGGGAGAGAGAAAGGTCATTTCATCTTTAATATCTGTTAAGTGTCGGGTTGAGCTGTCAGATGTGCACGAGACCCCGGCTCTGGGGCTAAACAAACACAGGAGGGAGCTAGTTAGTGTAATGGAACAGCGGGTGTGTTTGTGTGTTCTGGCCTCAGGGTCTTAGAGGAGAATAATGAAGAGGTTAGAATAGAGAATGAGGTTGGAGCTAGACAGCTTCAGCTATCAGACATCTGCCAGCGTTTTACATACTGTACAGAAATGTCATAGGATGGCTTAGTGAGTTACTTATCAACACCAGTGGTTGTTCATTGAATCATGATTCTATTGCAGACAAGACACACGTTTAGCCCTGTGTAATGTGTTCTAATTAGTGTTCTACCTTGAATTGATTATTCTAATCTAACACTGTGAATACAAAATAACTTGAAGAGTCTTAAAATGTGTCTCAATCTGACTTTTTTTTATTTTGATGCAAACTGATTTCCGAATTTTGACCCTTGACCCTATCCTTGACCTTGACTCACTCTGTAATTGAGAGGTGGTAGTCTCACGCCAGTCTCATTGAAGTGTTGTGTCATATGTGTCTGATGCCCCCTCTCCATCCTCCTTCCTGGTTCTTTGTGCTGTGGACAGGGGACTTCCCCCAGATGTGGAGGCTGGTGTGTCTAAACCGTCTAGTTCTTTCACAATATCCACCTCGTCCTCTCACAAGCCTTTTGATCAAAGCTGAAGCAGACTGACAACAAACCCTGTGTCCATGGCCCTGTCATTGTGGTAGTAAAATACCCTACTAGGTATTTTTTTGTGAGGATATTTATATCCTTATGTTGTGTGAAATGTATGTTTTGATCTGAAAGAGCATGACAACCTTTTTTATTTTTGACCACCAGAGAATTTTGACTAATTTCTTTAGTACTAATACATTTTTTTGCTACAAATCACATTTGCTGTAACTTAATCATTTATTCAATGTATGTTCATTTTCATGTTTAATTATTAGGCTACATGTTAATTCTCGTCTTCGGTCTCTCATAGACCTACTCCTTTTCTGCCTGTATGTCTGGTACTGTTTATAATGCCCAAAGTGATAAAAAATGTTCTCCATTGAGAAAGGGAAAAAATAAACACCACACTCACACAAAGCAAAATTCTCTTTTTGTCTGTGTTTTTTTCTGTAAAATTAATTTATCTCCACTGAAGTCAAAGCTACAAATGTCTTGTTGTGAGGAGGGGAATATTTCCACAGCGTCTAGTTCATTTCACCAGCGTGTACCGCATACACCTGAAGCCTCCCTCTCTGAATTCCTCTGTTGCCTTTTATTGTGGCACTATTTCATTTAATTTGAAATCCCACATATCCCACAGCCCTGTCTTCTCTCACAATGGACATGCAAATGATAGCAATCCTGCAAAGAAATTCAAAGTGCCTCGCTTTATACAAAAATACTGTTAAACATATCCCTTTGGGGGTACACTTCCCTTCTCAACTCAACAGCTTAATTGAGTCAATGTAATAATTGGAATAATTTTGTATGCGGTACATGTATGTTTTTTGGGGAAAGAAGTTCAACTACAATATTTGACTGATGTCGAGTTGTGAGAATATCATTAGCGAATGTATATATATATATTTTTTTATCTTGACGGTCAAACCCTCCCATACCTTGAGTTACCTCAACAGCCGCAACCGCAGAGCGATCTATAACGTCTGGCAGTTCTAGGATTCCCATGGTGATGCGTAGGGGCAATTTTGATTTATTTATTTATTTATTTTTCTGCTTGGTCACCAATAATTGTGAAACTTCAGCTAGTTTGTCTGCACTCGACACTGAAGCTGGCCAGGCATCGCCTTTCCCCCCAGGTTTGAATGTGCTGTGTGCTTTGATAATAAATTGAGAGAGCTCAGGTGACCAGACTCTGCAGGAACACACAGGTAATGGAGAGGTGATACTGAAACACCCACTATCTGATCCTAAAATGTTAAACGTATTTTTGGGAAGGAACGTGTTACCCAATCTGTTGTATTAATTCTGTAATTGCAGTGTCACAGTCACTGTAATGTTGTCTCGTATTCCAACACATTCTTTAGCCACTAGGGCCAAGGGAGCCTAGGGTTATTTTTGTCTGTTAGCTCATCCAAGGGCAATGAGTTAAATTTGTCCTGATTGTGGTGCTGAGGTGCCATAGGGCTTGAACCCCGCCATGGCTGCTTGCAGCTACATTTTAATGTTTCACTCTCTCCTTGTCTCATAAGGACTGTTTTGAAGGGTCGGGATGGTGAAACAGCAGTTAACATTTGATCAGTGGTGGGGCATAAGTAGTGTAATCTGAATATCTAATACGTTTTTTTTGGCTATTTTCATAGGGCTGCAAATAACCCAGATCATTTTTAATAACATTATTTTATCATAAGTAACCTAGATCATTAAGCCAGAAATATATTCTGTGGAGTTGATTGTCGGAGGCATTGCCAGAACATTGTTTTCCGGACCAATTTCCCTCGGATTTCAATGCACTACTAAATGTTGAAGCCGTACAAACAAACAAAACAAAGGGAAAAATCCTGCTTTGCTTTTGTTTGTTTGTTGTATTTGGAGTTTGCACATAGATTAAACATGGTAAATGAATCTGTTAATTAAAGAGGTGTGTGTGAGTGTAGGCATTGCTTTATCCACTTGTTTGTCTCAGATGAAAGGAGCATATTTTGTATTACGCAGGCAGAAGGAGTGGGATCTTGCTCTGTGCAACATAGCTGCATGTTTACAATGCTCTCCCAAGGGGTTCCCTCTCTCTGTTGTTCTTCAGCCCATTTGCAAGAGGAGAATTAAAATAGCCCACCACTAGCAACCAGCTCAGGAAAAAGTGAATCCACGGACACACACTGAATATTGTCTATGGCTAGAACCACTGGGCTTTGGTTTAGGCCTGTTGGGATACTGGGATACATACTAATTAACAGAGTCAACACACACACACACACTTTACATGTCAAAACAATGAAATGTTACACAGACCTGTGTGGCTTTGCACAAAGAAAATGTATATTTTTAAAACAGTAGGTATTATAGCCTTTTAATTGTGTCAGTTTCATAACATTAATTCAGGGTAATCAAACCAACAGGCACTGGCACACCCATCCTCCTGTATAACAGTGTATTCCCACTGTATTCTATAGCAGTCAGAAAGGAGATGAATCACATTCAATGGCAGTAGGCCTACACACGTCGATTACACCTTCATGCATCAAAAATAAGGACACAGTGATGAAGGATTCCAGGGGACTCAGCTATATTAACTTCTCCCCTGGGTTTACAGTGTCATACAGTCATTGGTCCCACATAAAGAGGTATGTTAAATTGTTGAATAAAGATGAAAAGAGATTGGAATAGTGTGTTAAATGAGCTTCCCCTGGTACACTTCACATGATGCTCTGTGAGGCTGAGATAGTGACCTTTATAATCAAAGCATATGCTAATTACAGTGATATTATTAGACATGTGTTGAAAGTGGCTGTGCTATCTCCAAGCCTGCACCGAATTAGCAAATCAGGGCAGTTGTACTAAAAAGGTGGACCTATACAGTAAATGTCACATGGTCACTACTGTTGTTTTCCCCCTCCTCTTTCTCTCTCATTTTTCTCGTTCTGTTTTTCCGCTTGTTCTCTCTCTCTCTCTCTCTCTCTCTTTCTCTCTCGTTCTTTCTCCAAGCTATTTTGCATCTCTCTCATTCTCTCTATCTCCACCTCTCTCTCTATCTTTCTCTATTTTTCTCACAACACTCGCTCTCTCTCACACACACACACACACACACACACACACACACACACACACACACACACACACACACACACACACACACACACACACACACACACACACACACACACACACACACACACACACACACACACACACACACACACACACACACACACACACACACACACACACACACACACACACACACACACACACACACACACACACACACTCTCCACAACCCTCTCACTGTGTAAGTGTGGGTTGAGATGTCTAGAGCTAAAGGGAACAATATACTGTGGTTAAGTTACTTTTGTTGGGGGGCTATCCTACAGAGTCTGTCCCCTAGCCTCCCCTCATACCACCCTCTCCTTCCCTGACCCCTGGTTTAAAAACACAGCCATTTGGATGGGCAAAACACACACACACTATGAATATTTATCAATGTGCCACCTCTGCAAGGTACACCACTCGAGCCAACGCATGAGGAATCGATTTTTTGCAGTGTGTTTTACATTTCATTTGCCGCTTGCATTTTTCCCTTGTTCTCCTCCTCCTCCCCTCTCCCTCCCCCTCTTTCTCTCTTTCTCCCCATCTATGAATTTGCATTGAAATAATCTTTGGGTGCGTCATGTTCAGAGGGCGTCCAAACGTTACCTAAGCGGGACCATGGGGACACGGAGAGAGAATAGGGTGAAAGGCCTTACGGCATCAACACATACCCCCTCTCCGGCGTTACCCACTCCTTCTTCATTTGCTTTTCTCCCTCTCTCTTTTCTGCCATCCAACTTTCAATTCCTTGCTTCATTCGTTGGGCAATACCTTGTTGTACATCTCAGCTCTCTCTCTCTCTCTCTCTCTCTCTCTCTCTCTCTCTCTCGCTCTCTCTCTCTCTCGCTCTCAAAAGGGTGACTGCAACATTGACTTACATTGTCATAAGCGTAGTATAAAAACATGTAAGTCAATGTTGCAGTCACCCTTTTGTCAGTGGTTTCTTGTGTTACAAACAAAGCTCTAAATCTTTTGAAATAACCAACTACATTTCTCTACTCATTCTTGGAAAGTCAACATGAGGCCATTCCTCAGAGCCCAAAGTTCCAGTCAATGTACAGGATAGAGAAACACTCTGCCCTAAAGTTCAGCACCAAAGTGGAGAGAGAGAGAGAGAGAGAGAGAGAGAGAGAGAGAGAGAGAGAGAGAGAGAGAGAGAGAGAGAGAGAGAGAGAGAGAGAGAGAGAGAGAGAGAGAGAGAGAGAGAGAGAGAGAGAGAGAGAGAGAGAGAGAGAGAGAGAGAGAGAGAGAGGAGGGGGTAACTTACATTGTCATAAGCGTAGTATAAATAGTTACCCCCTCCTCTCTCTCTCTCTCTCTCTCTATTTTATTTTCTTTTTCTCTCTCTATCTCTCAGACACAAACACACACATCACACACACACACACGGCAGGGCTGAATTGAATGGACCAGCATGGAGTAGGCCAATTACATCACTGCCCCAATTAAAATAAAACAACAGGACTCTTTCAAACCGTCCTACAGGGGGAGAGGAAGAGAAAGAGATAGAGAAAGAAAGAGGTAGAAAAAACACAATCAAGTCAGATCGTCATGATGTTCATTTTAATTAAAAAATTGGATTCGTAGCAATTAACTCCAAACTAGTCCCCTGTGGCTCAATGAAGGGGGAGACGATTGGTTCTCTGTTTCTTAGCAACTCTCACAATGTATTCCATGACACGCTAATCCTGCTCTACCCAACACTCACTGTTTTCATTTTTAATTGAATACTTGACTTAACTGAATTACTTTTACTTGGGCACTTCTGAAATGCAGCAGCCAGGATTCCATATCAAAGGACAAACCAATACTTTTTTAAATTTATCTCATTTATTTTGATCGATTTTCATTGCATTGTTGAAAGTATGATGAGATGCAGGTCTGTTATCTTGTGGCTTTTTCTGAAATACATGTTGTAGTTTGTAGTTGAACACCAATAGTCATCTCTGCAGTGGCACCAACATGTATTTCATTATTTTATGTATATCTCCTTGTCATAAAACAAGTTTTTGTATTTTCTTTGAAAGCCAATATAGGCTACACCATATGGAATGCACATCAACCAACACACACATGCATACAGTGGGAGTTTATTTCGACAAGCAGGTTATTTACAAATGCTCCCAAATAAAATCCAGTGGAGCAATTCCAGTGGCATTCATCCAGTGAGGTGCCAACACCAGTCAAAAATACACAAAATACTGTAAGCATCTAATGTTATCGCGATGATTAATCTACTTTTGACTACTGAGTGATATTGTCCTCTGACCGGTGTTTGCTCTTATGGCTAGATAAATAGGCTACAGTATCTTCCAATTAAAAAAAGCTTTACTCATACACCAACTAATATAGCCCATTTCTTGGCCAAGATTTTGCTATAGGAGGATTATCTTGGCCCATGCTTAGGATGGCCCTGTCTTGGCCCATGCATAGGATGGCCCTGTCTTGGCTTGGTAGTTTGACCAGAACACAGGACAGCTTGTCCCACTTGGTGTCCTGCCAGATGTGTGGAAGTGTCTGTTTGGTTTTCATGACATGGTCAACTTCAAGAGACTAGAAAAACAGGACAAGGACAGATGAGATCCAAAACACACATGCACTCACACTGACACACGTTTACACTTTCATTCAATCAATGGTTCAAGGGTCAGAGTCCTAAGAAAACCAATTTAGGAAAATTAGTGTTAGCTTTTAAAGGTGTCACTCAGTGATGCCAGAGGGACAGGTGCAGGCTGGGGTGTGTCCCTCAGGTGAGTTGGGCACAGATCAGGGACAGGTGAGAGAGACTTGATTAATGTACTCTCCTCTGTCACACACTAAATGCTAATGATTGATTAATGTATTGATTGAAACATTCACTTATTTTTAACTGTCACCAGGAGTGATTACTTTATTTTTCTTAGCATATGTGTGTTTGCATGCTTGTGTGTATGTGTGTGTGTGGGTGTGTGTGTGTATTTGTTTGTGCACGTGTGTGTGCATGCATACGCGCATGCTCATGTGTGTTAATGTGTAGCGTGCATGCGTGTGTTAATGTTTATGTGTGAGTGTATTATGTTGAAGTGTGTGAGGGGCCCCTAACATAGCCGGAGGGCCCTATCCTGGAGTATGGATTACCATAGCGATAGGAGGTGAGTCATTAAGCCTTATGACTAATAACCTGTCAGAGTGGCACTCAGCAACACTTGGTCACAAAGATCAACGTCTCTATACAGACCAGGCTGAAGGATCACGCACTCTCTCTCTCTCTCTCTCTCTCTCTCTCTCTCTCTCTCTCTCTCTCTCTCTCTCTCTCTCTCTCTCTCTCTCTCTCTCACACATTCTCTCTCTTTCTCTCTCTCATTTTCTCTCTCTCTCAGATTCATTTACAACCTACATTACTCCTCCTAACGACTATGAGTCCTGTTCATTAGCACTGCATTTCATGTTATATCAGTCTGCATAATAGAGAGAGGAAGAAACAAGTTTCCACATTAGATTGGGCTGAGGGAATATGTTACTGGTATACACAGCCATGTGACCCACATCCTTACAGGTGCAGTAGGAAACCCTGTGTGTTCCACACTTTTAGTCTACAGACTTTTTTGTAGACCTGGGAGATACACTTTAGGTGGAATTTAGCTAATTACTGATGTTGATCAATTAGCTCAGTTTTACTGTAATTAGTGACAGTGTCAGGTTGGAGCTAAACCCTGCAATCCCTGCATCACTTCTTCCAGACACAGGGATGTATGGTAGATGGTTCCAGTAGCACTGTTCTGTATGTTTGAGGTGTGCTTGTTACTACCACACTGCCTGCTGGGTTAGACTACTGTAGATCAATCACACTAAGCCCAACCTCACAGACGCTCGCTGACAAAGGAGATTAACCAGGAGCGCATAACGCACACACACACACACACACACCAACACGCACGCACACACACACACACGCACACACACACACACACACACACACACACACACACACACACACACACACACACACACACACACACACACACACACACACATGCAAGCACACACACACACACGCACACACACACACAGACACACACACACAGACACAGACACACATATATATATACAGTGGGGAGAACAAGTATTTGATACACTGCCGATTTTGCAGGTTTTCCTACTTACAAAGCATGTAGAGGTCTGTAATTTTTATCATAGGTACACTTCAACTGTGAGAGACGGAATCTAAAACAAAAATCCAAAAAATCACATTGTATGATTTTTAAGTAATTAATTTGCATTTTATTGCATGACATAAGTATTTGATACATCAGAAAAGCAGAACTTCATATTTGGTACAGAAACCTTTGTTTGCAATTACAGAGATCATACGTTTCCTGTAGATCTTGACCAGGTTTGCACACACTGCAGCAGGGATTTTGGCCCACTCCTCCATACAGACCTTCTCCAGATCCTTCAGGTTTCGGGGCTGTTGCTGGGCAATACGGACTTTTAGCTCCCTCCAAAGATGTTATATTGGGTTCAGGTCTGGAGACTGGCTAGGCCACTCCAGGACCTTGAGATGCTTCTTACGGAGCCACTCCTTAGTTGCCCTGGCTGTGTGTTTCAGGTCGTTGTCATGCTGGAAGACCCAGCCACGACCCATCTTCCATGCTCTTATTGAGGGAAGGAGGTTGTTGGCCGAGATCTCGCGATACATGGCCCCATCCATCCTCCCCTCAATACGGTGCAGTCGTCCTGTCCCCTTTGCAGAAAAGCATCACCAAAGAATGATGTTTCCACCTCCATGCTTCACGGTTGGGATGGTGTTGTTGGGGTTGTACTCATCCTTCTTCTTCCTCCAAACACGGCGAGTGGAGTTTAGACTAAAAAGCTCTATTTTTATCTCATCAGACCACATGACCTACTCCCATTCCTCCTCTGGATCATCCAGATGGTCATTGGCAAACTTCAGACGGGCCTGGACATGCGCTGGCTTGAGCAGGGGGACATTGCGTGCGCTGCAGGATTTTAATCCATGACGGCGTAGTGTGTTACTAATGGTTTTCTTTGAGACTGTGGTCCCAGCTCTCTTCAGGTCATTGACCAGGTCCTGCCGTGTAGTTCTGGGCTGATCCCTCACCATCCTCATGATCCTTGATGCCCCACGAGGTGAGATCTTGCATGGAGCCCCAGACCGAGGGTGATTGACCGTCATCTTGAACTTCTTCCATTTTCTAATAATTGTGCCAACAGTTGTTGCCTTCTCACCAAGTTGCTTGCCTATTGTCCTGTAGCCCATCCCAGCCTTGTGCAGGTCTACAATTTTATCCCTGATG
The DNA here is from genome assembly GCF_020615455.1 of Coregonus clupeaformis. Classification (NCBI taxonomy): domain Eukaryota; kingdom Metazoa; phylum Chordata; class Actinopteri; order Salmoniformes; family Salmonidae; genus Coregonus; species Coregonus clupeaformis. The sequence goes on along the minus strand of NW_025534018.1, from coordinate 10,063 downwards.
TCCTTACACAGCTCTCTGGTCTTGGCCATTGTGGAGAGGTTGGAGTCTGTTTGATTGAGTGTGTGGACAGGTGTCTTTTATACAGGTAACGAGTTCAAACAGGTGCAGTTAATACAGGTAATGAGTGGAGAACAGGAGGGCTTCTTAAAGAAAAACTAACAGGTCTGTGAGAGCCGGAATTCTTACTGGTTGGTAGGTCATCAAATACTTATGTCATGCAATAAAATGCAAATTAATTACTTAAAAATCATACAATGATATTTTCTGGAATTTTGTAAGTAGGAAAACCTGCAAAATCGGCAGTGTATCAAATACTTGTTCTCCCCACTGTATATATACACACACACATGTCTGGAGATGAGAACGATTCAGACCCCTCTTCTGTCTCCTTTTTCTTCCCTCGTTCCCTCTTTCTTTGAGACGGGGGCCTCAGATAAATATTCACTTATTAAAGCGTGACTGGAATTGACTGTGTCATGCATCATCCTAATAGCTGAAAGCCCTGGTTCAATATGGCCGAGTTGGGGGAGAGGCCTTGCTAATGGAACAAGTGACGTGGTCGCAGCCCAAACGCCATTCATCAGACCGCACACTGTTCGTTAAGGCCTACAAAGGCCTGCCATCCCACATACCCTGGCCCATCTATTAACCCCAGGCAATGGAGAAACCGCCGGATTATGGAAATAACACGTTCAGGAAAAGAGGACGCCGATAGACCATCCATGTGGAAAAAATTGGTGTCAGGAGTGGCTTCTCAAATCTGTCTGGCTGAGTGAGACAGGCTCGTATTTCTCTCTCAGAAGACTGTAGTGCTATACTGTAGGTGCTGTTGCATCTGGAGAGTCAAGGGTTGCATCAGAGAAACCTGGACCAGTGGTAATGCTGCTCAGTCCCTGGATATTAAATTCCTGCCCACCACTAATGAAGTGCTCCGACTGTGGTCGCCGTTTTCTGCGTCATTGACTGAACAGAATGTTACTTGAACCGATCTAATCAGATAGTTTTTTTCTGATTGGCAAAGCATAGTACCACTTCTCCTCTGAGATCACACTAAGAAGCAGGGATGAGAAGAAGGAAGGAAGAACAGAATGAGGACGAGGAAGAGGAGGATGAGTGGGAAAAAGGGAGTATTTTATCTGGATAACATAGAGGTCACAAAGCAGGACAGAAGCCAGAGCAGGGTCTGCTGAGTTTCATGTCTCCATGGGTTTACATTCTAACCCTGAACATCACATCCCAGAGCAGGCTCTCTCTACTCTAAGCTGTCATTACTCTTCTGAGGCCCAGTTATGAGTGACTCTAGAGAATAGACTCCTCTGAATGGATGGACATTGAAGATAATGTCATAGATGTGTGTAACCAAAATTATTGTGTGTGTGCCTGTGTCCATGTGTCTCCACTCGAGCACCAGTGGTTTCAGAATGATGCTGGTTTCAGAATGATCCTTTATACTCTCCTGGCCTCTATTCCAAACAGCAGGCCACAGGCCACTAACCCTCACCTGCAGCTACAGTATGTAAAAAAAACTGGAGATCCATTCCATTACTCTGCCCCCTAGCGCCTACTGTACCCTCTAACCCTCTAGCATCTGGCTACTGGGGTTATCCCCCTTACTCCACTAACCTCCATGACACCACTGGCTGATAATTTTTCTCTCACACTACCTCACTATGAGAGAAAGCCAGTACAGAAGAGCCAGACATGGGGACAATAGAGTGACGCGGTGGTAGGGTGATCTGGGACGTGTGCCTTGGCTCTGTTAACCCTGTTGGCTCTGAGAACACAATAGGCCTGAGCCCTAACCCAGATCCCACACAGTCCCAGTGTGTGAGGTGATGTCACTAGCACCAATAGCGCCCAGTAGCAACAAAGACAGCGTCCAGTCAGCAGTTTGATGGTGACGGGTCCAGGGCTACAGCACACTGTTGGCTCCACAAAGGGCCAGAAAGCCTAGCGGCCTGGTGGGGATATCTGGTCCCTGCGGTCCACCAGGCGTCTGCTCAGCAACAGGTGTGTAGCCACAGGGAGAATGGGTGAACAGTCAAATATTGATGAGTGGGCATTAGATAAGTGTACTGCAAATTCTGGAAGGGTTCAATTTGAATGATTGCATTGCAGCTATACTGTAGTGCACACTATGCAGTGGTTCACTCTAGAAAGAACCACATTGCATTCATCCATCTTTCCACTCGGCTTGTATATGCCAGCTGAGGACATATACTGTGTCCTTACAAAGCGGAGGTAAAGCCATTGGACCCGATAGCTGCTGCACTCAGAGCCTTGGCATCCTGGCCAAAGATCTGTGCCGCATTCTCTTCCCTCATGTCCTTTCTTATAAAACACAACTCTTCTAACATCCTCAGTTTGTGGAGAGAAGAGAATATTCCCTCCTCCTCCTCCTCCTCCTCATCCTCCTCCTTCTCCAGAGTATGATGGATGTTAATAGCCTCCTCTCACTTTCATAATAGGTTTGGGTGCTGAAAGCGCCAAAAAGAAGGGCCCACTGATCTTTGTGCTCCAGCCCAACTTCTCTAATTGCTCCAGTATGTTTGGACTGGAGACACATGCACCATTCAACACTGCTGTACAACACTGGCAGCAGCTCTGATAGAGGGGAGTTAGAGATGACTGACTGGCAGACACTGGGAATTAAATGGCTCTTAGATAATGATATGTTTATGAGGTGAGGATGAGGATCTAGATTTGTAGTGTTTGGATTGGAGCTTCAATGGGAGATGAGGGATAGAGGAGTATAATTGTAGACACCAGGGGACACTGTCTCCCATGATGCTAGGTGGAAAATGGTGAGATGCCAATAGATTTATTCAGAACAATTACAGACACAGTGAGATTGGTAGATATTGTCTCTATGGGGTTCAAAGCTTTTTGGTTTATGGGTGGTTTGTGTTTCCTTCAACCGATATGTCCTGTGTGTACGATCTGTGTGGTGTGAACATTTGGACATGGGATAGGGATTGCATAAGATAATCATGTTATGTAAAACAGGGTTTCACCTAGTATGATCCTTCCATTATGCTCCTATGCTTCTAATATTGGCTTCAATATCATTTCAGTCTGGAATTTAAATGGACTTCCGAGTTTTAAATCCACATTTCATTTTAATTGCATATCCAAGACATGTTCTGAATTCAAATGCCTCGCAATGGACTTGACTTTCTTCACTTCCCTCTCTACAGCATCCTGTGTCCAGACTTAGCCTGTCCATCAATTGATGTCTCCCGGCTCAATACAGACCCACGCCATGATGCCTCCCTTCAACGCCAACTCAACCGAGCATGTGCAGATCACACAAGGTCAGCGTGGCGATGAGTGATGAGCGATGAAGGGGAGGGGCTCGGAGGGGTCCGGTCGGGTGAGCAGCAGGAAGTATCACTTTATCCATCTTCCATCCATCCATCACCATGGCGATGACTCTGACAGTCATCAGGCAGAAAGCCAGCCAGTCAGCCAGTCAGCCAGTCAGCCGTGCGCTGGTTTCCTGGTAATGCCTAAACATGACAAACTCCAGAAGAAGAGCAGAAAAAAGAAGAGAAAAAAGGAAACAAAAGGTTCACCAGCGTTCAGCTTCCTTTCCCCCTCTCTCCAAGGCAACTTCCCCTTTGCTTTTATTGAGGTGGTAATGCGTCCTGGGGGAGAGATTTTTGTGGGTGTAAATAAATCAGATTTCATAGCGTGTTTCTGACTGTGTATTGGAGCGCGGCGCTCTGTTTTAAAGGCTGTTGAGTGATTGAATGTGGAAACGCAGGGAAAGAACTTACAGGCCAGTAGACGTGCCAGACGGAGCCAGAGTCGATCGTTCTTATGGGGGGAAGTGGAGTGGAGGCTTGGAGCGCCCAGCTCCCAACACCACACTTCCACTGGCTGGTGTGGTTTTCACTAACTGGTCCTGGATCTTGAAGTTGATGCTGAAAGACGTTCAGGCTCGTACGCACGCACACACACACAGAGACACACACACATGCACACACCCTTAGCACCCTGTGTTTACCCGTGTTGGCAGGTCTGTGGAGGGGTTATTACGTAGATAAGGAGACAGACTAGCTGGCCCCTCTTAAATGTGCCTCTCAGCAGGAGAAAACAAACCCTTCTCTTTTTTTACTCCAGAACATGAAATAGAACTAGACGCTGTATATGACTGTACTGAGAGAAGTGTGATTTTAGTTCACTGGTCCCGTTTGATTTAAGCTTGAAGGTAATTGTGGTTTCTGCCGCTTCACCCGTCATGCACACAGTCATGAAATCATTCACCACGCACGTGTGACCAGACTTTCTCCTCATTATGTTGATCAAAGGAACAATGTACATAGTTGACCTTACAGTACACAGAAAATAGGTTTTATGATCTTTATCTGTCACACAGGGCTGTACAGGGGCTATGGTAAGTATTAATCAGAGGCTCATTTAGAATGATGGAAAATGAAAGATAAAACATAACTTGTGGATGTTAAGGAGCTGGACACCTAATTAAAGTGTCCAGCCAGATACTGTATTTTTATAGTACCATTGTGTCTGTATGTAGGATGTATTACATTTTATCTTCACTCAGTTTAACTATATTTATTCAATACTGTGAGCTAACATCAATTGGGCAGAGGAATATCTCCTTTGATATAATTTACTACTGTCCCTTCCATTCAACATTATTTACTGAGATTATTGAATGGGAATCGATACTTGGTTGGAATATTTCAGACATGATCCCCCCCCCCGATGCACACACACGCACACACACATGCATGCGCAATCCTGACCCAGCTAGCCCTGGGACTAATTATCATCTTATGGAAATGTGTCTATTTCTGCCTCCCTCCACATCCCTAATTATTTCTGTTATTCCAATATCGACTGGGCTTTGATGTCCCAAATCCTGTATTTAAATAGTGGAAGATTCCTATCCTCTGTGCCCTCTGAGGATTGTTCATGTAAAATATATGGAGCCAGAGTAGGTATTAGCAGGCGTCTAGGGGCTGGACACTGGATGACTTCACTTCCTGCTCTCTGTCTTCCCCTCCCTGCCCCCGTCTGGTCCTCTGTGGGTCTCACTATGAAGCCTTTATGATGAGGGACTGGGGAAGTGTAGTGTGTAAAGTCTCTGATATAAGGGGATTTGTAATGTGTAAATGTATCTCTTCCTGATCTGTGGTCCAGCTACCTGAGGGATTGATCTGGAGTGGAGATAAATGATCGCTAGGACTAAAGTACATATGTGATTAATAAATTGACTTTATTCCCAAACGGATTAACTGACAAGTTGATCCATAATGGATTATGATTTTAATGTGGGCCTTGACTTCATCTAGTTTGCCTATGGTTTTATGGTTACAGTGTTACAGTGAACACAGCACACGTGCTATCCTTTAAAAACACTTGTGTAATGTATGTATGATGAATGCTTTTCATATGAAGCATAAGGGCATCATATCTCTTAAATGGATTGGCTAGGCGGATGGGACTTTTGGCTCACTGAAGAGTAAAGTGTGTAACTAACACAGGCATCCATCATGAATGCATAAAGAAAATTGTTTCAGCAAATTAGAAGGGTTAAATTATGCTCTTCCAGATGGTGAGGTATAAAACTGGCCAAACATGTCAGTGGTGTGGGACAATGACGTAGTATGTTTCCTATCTATCAGGCTAAGCAGAGTTTGATGTTTTATCAGTTCGGCCATATCCAGAATTGTCAGGATTCCGCCCTAAACGTGAGTGTGTGAAACCTATAGTGCTATAAATGAGAAAGCACATGACAAATCTCACATGATAACCTGGAGTTTTTCTTTCTACATACAAACATGACATTTTCACCATTTGATCTAATCCATTTCCCTCTGCTATATAGCGCTATAGGTTGCATGGATGCATAGATCTAGAGCTACTAGAGACTTTAGAGTTATCACTGTGTGCACTTCTGGGTATCTGCCCCATCCTGGCACATGGTCCCATCTCTAAAAGATGACTCTGTGTAAAACCATCATCATGTATTTTTATATAGATGAGCTATGGCTACCTGCGCTCTCAGGCACCATTTTATTAATGGTGAGCTGTCAGGAGAGGGCTGCTCTGCATATTCGCATATTAAACAGCCAGGGAGGGAGATGCCCACTTTATTACGGACCGATACAAATCAGACTAAAGCATTTCTCCTCCCTCCCTGTCTTTTTCTCCTCCTCCTGCTGTTCCACCTCTTCTTCCTAGACTGTCTCCTGCTTTTTCTTTCTGCACCTCAACCTTTCTTCTTGCCCCTCCTCTTGCTTCAATATAATCTCTGCTTTCTCCTTTCTTCCATCTCTTCCATCTCCTACGCTCCTCCTCCTCTTTCTCCTCCTGTATCTGAAGAAATGGCGTGCAGGTCCCTGTTGGCCCTATCAGATCCCTAGTAGACATACACTACATGACCAAAAGTATGTGGACACCTGCTTGTCGAACATCTCATTCGAAAATCATGGGCATTAATATCGAGTTGGCCCCCCCCCTTTGCTGCTATAACAGCCTCCACTCTTCTGGGAAGGCTTTCCATTAGATGTTGGAACATTGCTGCGGGGACTTGCTTCCATTCAGCCACAAGAGCATTAGTGAGGTCAAGGACTGATGTTGGGCGATTAGGCCTGGCTCGCCAAACCCAGATTTGTCCGTCGGACTGACAGATGGTGAACCGTGATTCATCAGTCCAGAGAATGCATTTCCACTGCTCCAGAGTCCAATGGCGGCAAGCTTTACACCACTCCAGGCGACGCTTGGCATTGCGCATGGTGATGTTAGTGTGCGGCTGCTCGGCCATGGAAACCCATTTCATGAAGCTCCCGACGAACAGTTATTGTGCTGATGTTGCTTCCAGAGGTAGTTTAGAACTCAGTAGTGAGTGTTGCAACCGAGAACAGACGATTGTTACGTGTTACGTGCTTCAGCACTCGGCTGTCCCTTTCTGTGAGCTTGTGTGGCCTACCACTTCGCGGCTGAACCGTTGTTGCTCCTAGACGTTTCCACTTCACAATAACAGCACTTACAGTTGACCAGGGCAGCTCTAGCAGTGCAGAAATTTGACGAACTGACTTGATGCTATGATGGTGCCACATTGAAAGTCACTGAGCTCTTCAGTAAGGCCATTCTACTGCCAATGTTTGTCTATGGAGATTGCATGGCTGTGTGATCGATTTTATACACCTGTAATAGCGGAATCCTAATTTGAAGAGGTGTCCACATACTTCTGTATATATAGTGTACCATAGACAGTGTATGCCTTTGACACCAATGCAACAGAGCTAAAGCACTATGTTTCAATGACAATGTACCCCTGTCCCTCCCCCTCTTACAATGACTCTGTCTCTCCTTTACTCCCTTTAAAAAAGAGAGAATTAAAAAGTGTCACAGCTGTGCCGACCGGGCTGAGTTATGAGTACCGGGCCTGCAGTGATTAAGCAGTTGAAATGTAATCATATAATTTCTTGTGAAGGCCTCCGTTTATGACTGTGTGCTTATTCAAATGAAACATGTTCTGCTGCGTTTGTAGTCATTGCCATTGTCACAAAGATTGCTGCCATGTCGCAGCAATCTTGTTTTCTCATTGTTGATTTTGGGAAGACTCGCTGCATTACTAAGAAAGGAAGACAGTTATCAGACAATTATCAAAGGGCTCAATGAACAGGCTGCCCGGATGCTTTCATATCAACAGTTCCAGTCATGTAGCCATCACAATACACTCTGTCAGACAACAGTAGAACGGAGAACAGGAGGTTTGTTTCCTATGCTGAAGTGTTAGACATGACAGCAAGATGCATTGAAGGTGACTTAAAGGCCATTATCAAGACAAGTTAGTTAATCTGTTTCCTTCATGATGTTACTCCTGCCCAGATCTCAGTACACACACACACACACACACACACACACACACACACACACACACACACACACACTCCGTTGTGTCAAAGTCCATTACCTGCCTTGGTGTTGAGGCCTGTGAGGGGAGCAATGGAGGCCAAAGGAGTGGAGGCAGGCAGGGTTAGACAGGAAACTGTGGGGGTGAAGGGGTGAGAGTCTCTAGAGCACCTGCACATCTGTCATTATCCTTAACATACTTAATTAATCAAACACCTACTATACAGCTGATTACAATACATGATTTTATCAAATGTAAAGACACTCACTTCCTACACAGCTGTATATGAAATCCATTACACATATACTGTATGTTCATTCTCTCACATGCCATATTTCCTCTGTTTTAAACATGTCATAACCATTCATATCCTGGCTAGAAACAGTAGAAGTGTGAGAGATTTTAAGGGAAAGAAAATGACTGTAGGTGTCAGTAGTAAAAGAGGAGGTAGAGGAGTTGGGACACCCTGTAATTTTGTGTATTGTTATCCTTGTCACAACTCAGAACCAGAGGGCACAGACTGTACTGTACAGCCCAATCATCTGTTAGAAGAGAAGAGACACTGATATTCCTTGGCCACTCACAGACCCCTGACTGGTGTGTGTGAGCTTGATATGGATCAGAGATGATAACAGCTCGTCCACTATAAAAGAATGAACCCCTTTCAGTGTGCGTGTGTAACTGGTGTGAAATGGCTAGCTAGTTAGCGGTGCGCACTAGTAGCGTTTCAATCGGTGACGTCACTCGCTCTGAGACCTTGAAGTAGTTGTTTCCCTTGCTCTGCAAGGGCCGCGGCTTTTGTGGAGCGACGGGTAACGGTGCTTCGAGGGTGACTGTTGTCGATGTGTGCAGAGGGTCCCTGGTTCAAGCCCAGGTAGGGGCGAGGAGAGGGACGGAAGCAACACTGTTACGTGTGTGTGTGTGCGCGAGCATGTGCGTGTCTGTTTGTGCGCATGCATGTGTGTGTGCCTCATGCCTCCAATCACTTCCTGATTTGGCCTAATTTTGAAGATTGCTCATTAAGAAATGCTAGTGGCCATAATTGAAGCCAAACGATAGTTCTCTTGGAGGTGTGATTTGATATGGGTGTGTTATGTTCGCATATCGTACCCTGGCATGTACTGTTGTCAATGAAGCTAGCAAGTAGTAGCTAGCAGGCACATTGAGCAGCCAGGCCACAATCAGCTTATCAAGTCACTGGCGAGTGGTGACCTGTGTGCTTCGGTGACGTTTAGTTCTTTACAACTTTCTCACTATCTATTAGAGTCTGCCTCTGTCTGGGCGCACCATAGGGCGGCGCACAATTGGCCCAGCGTCGTCCGGGTTTGGCCGGTGTAGGCCGTCATTGTAAATAAGAATTTGTTCTTAACTGACTTGCCTAGTTAAATAAAGGTTAAATAAAATAAATAAAACATGTTTCATAGGGAATCATATTACAAAACAGGTCGCGGGAGGGCACAAGATGCTCGCCAATAGGTTTTGGAATATTGACAAGTTGGGGTTGGGATACAAGTGTGCTCTGATTGTCTCAATTCTCATTTTGCCAAAAGTGGCAGACTGGAGTGATTGACACTATCAAACACATCAGCGAGTGGCCACTCCATAAAAGGCTTAGGGCCAAGAGATATTTTAGCATAACATCGGCAACGTGTTGTCTTATGTAAACAAGTCTGAGGCGCTGCTTAATGGACATGTCTGTCTCACTGTCTGGAGGTTCTGGCTGCTATGATTGGCTAGAGCGCAGTACAGCTGCTTCTCTCATGTTTGTGGGCACTGGGCAAGTGGGCATGATCATAATCCATACCCAACCCTCCAATAAATCGCGACGAACTCGTTTACATTCCTCCGTTTTGGACGAGAGTGACTTTATGACCAAAATGATGCTATTTACACTTTGTACTCGATTTTGACGCTATAATTAATGTTTCTGTCTCATAGCGATGCCACATAGGCCGTTTAAAACCAGAGGGGTAGTTGCATCTACGGGGTAGTTGACCTTTAAAAGAGCTCTTCCCATACTGGAGCAAAATAATATTAATCTGGACTGGCTGCTACTTTCTTTTACTGTGGGTTGTCTCTGGGGAGTCTGGGACTCCTGGGCTTCATAAAAAAGGCAGCAGTTTCATGTCTGAACACTCCTCCATCAGCCCTGTTACTCTTCTGTTTGTTTTT